>NC_141534.1:230910000-231210000 GCF_021556685.1 Rattus norvegicus | reverse complement strand
CTATGCTAACATTACATTGTTCAGTGGATCCCAAGGACCCATTTTTTCAGCATTTGTAATTTTATGTCTGTTTATAAAAACAGGCCATTTCTGGCTCGTCCTAGCCTCTGGCAGTCATAATTCTATTATTTACTTCTGAGCCTGAGTAATTTAGGCTTTTATCTAAGTGCAGTCATGCAGCATTTCCTTTCCCTGTGTGGTTTATGCCACTGTATGCAGCACCTCCAGTGTTCACACACGTAAGGTACAGCAATATTCCTTGCATTTTAGAGTCTGAAGATCCCATTATTTGAACATGATACATTTTCTGTTTCTGTGGACAGCACGATCTCGAGGCTGTAGTGGATAGTGCTTCAGTGACTATGGAATAATAACATCGCTTCAGGAGCTCAGTTTAGTTCTTTTGGATAAAGGCCTGCAGTTGGCACTGCTTCTATTTATTATTTTGAAGAATGCCATGGTTTTCATTGTGTCATCATAATTTTACCTTCCCACGAGCACTGTGTGTGGGTTCTAATTTCTCCATATCCTTGCCATCACTTGCTATATTTTTGATAACACTTGTCCTAATGAGTGAACCAATATCTCAGGGTAGATTTGGTTTTTATTTCTCTAATGATTAAAGATGTTCAGCACACACCTCCGTATGTCTGTTGGTCATTTTGAAAGTCTTCTTTAGAGAAATCTCTACTAAAGACCTTTACTCATTTTGAAGCGTTGACCATTACTTTTGCTTTTATTTTATTGTTTATTCATGAGTTCCTTACGTATATATTAGTCCTTTATCAGATACATGGTTTGCAAGTATGTATTTTATTCTGTAGGTTATCTTTTAGTGAACTGTTTCCATTGCTACGTAAAAGCTGATTTTGATGAAGTCCTATGGCTAAGCTCAATGGTTCTTTTCTTGGTGAGTGCAAAGCAGATAAACAAGACCCAGAGATAGAGGGATAGAGACAGGTTTACTGCCTGCAGCTTGGACAATAGCATTAGAGTTATCACAAAGCAATGCCTTGTCTGAGTGAAGAAAATCTGAGGCTCTAATGCACTGAGCCTAAACTTATTCATGCGAGACAGCTCTTCAGAGGTGGAACCTCCTGAACACCTTTGGTTTATGGTGTGCATTCTGGAGCGTGTTCAGGTTAAGGTTACAAGTCAAGAAGGAAAAAAGAGTCAACATACTCTCGGGTGGGATTAGGTATAGGTCATGGGCATATATTTAAAACATTACAATGGTGGACAAAAATATTTCCAGCCACATTTAGCAGCCATTCTACGGATGGCAGACAGAATGTTTTAGTACACTAAAGTGCTTTTCTCCCAAATGTTTTTAGCTGAAAGCATAGGAAAAGGAGATATTGAAGTAGTATTAATGTAGGGCTTTGCCCTTAAGGGTACCTTCCTCTCTTGGCTCCTAGCTGTCCTACTTACGATTTTTTCTTTTATGGCTTCTACTTTTGATGTTATGTCCAAGAAAGCATTACTAAAATCGATATTATAAAAACTTTCCAGGATATATTTTTGGAATTCTAAAATTTTGTGTCTTACATCACTACATCTAATACATTTTAAATTGAAATTTGTATATATTATCAACTAGGGTTTAAGTCTCTTTTTCATAGAGCTATCTAGTTTTTTTTATGACATTTGTTAGTGACCTTATTTTATGTAATTTGGAATGTTTTTGAGCATCACTTGACTGTGTCTATTAGTGTTTTATTTGGGGTTCTTCGTTCCCTTTTATTGGGCTACATGGATTAGTGTGTGTGTGTGTGTGTGTGTGTGTGTGTGTGTGTGTGAACATTTTGGTTTTATTACTTAATACTTATATTTTGACATTAGATAGGATGACACATATTTCCTATTCTTTTTAGGTTTTTATTTATTCTTTTAAAATTTCATATATATGTCATGTCTTTTGGTCATATTCTCCCCATTATCTTTGGTTATCCTCCTTCCTCTTCCAATAAACACCTACCTCCTATTTTGATGTCATTTTTTGTTTGTAATCTGCTACATATAATTGGAGTCCTCTGGATGTGTGTTGGTTAGAGGTTACTTACTTGATCAGGGCAGATTACTAGCTGCTACATCACTAAAATATACTGAGTATCCTTCTTTAACAGGAAACTGTCTATAGTTCCTTAGTGATGGGGAGGGCCTTAGGAGCCCTCTCCTCTCCCTCATGTATGTGGAATATGCAGGTAGCCACTGCTGCTATGAGTTTATAGGTACAATAGTCATGTCATGTCTGAGAATAAGCTTTTCACAGCATTTCTTCCCATGCACTGACTCTTACGTTCTTTTTGTGCCTCTCATCTGCAGTGTTCCATAATCCTAAAGGGGGCTAATATAGATGTCTTGTTTGTTTAAGGCTGAGCATTCAAAAGTCATTTATTCTCAGGACTTTCTGCACTGCCTACTACCTACTGTATAAATTAATCAATCAATCAAACAAAAAATCTTATTTGGTCAAGGTTATAGCATTATTAGTCCATGAGTACAAACACATTTATTTACATAGCAGTTTGACAATATATCTGTTTAGCAAAATAGCAGTAGTAGGTCCACATCTCTAAAGGACTGGAGACCTGCCAGTCATGAGATTTTGATCAGGTATACAGTGCAAGGCATAAAATCCCTCCTATGGAATGCATCTCAGATCCAATCAGGAAATTGTTGGTTATATCCACCGTAGGAGTCATAGCCTTATTGTGCCACTGGATGCGTCTTCCCTGGCAAGTTGGTATTATAGTTTGCAGGATTCCCAATTGTGTTCTTTTTAATCATTAATGCTTTTTCTATTTTGGGGACTTTTATGATTTTATATGAATGTTTTGAGTTTATTTCTTAATGAAAAAATTGATATTGGGACTGTAATTGGGTTTTCATGGAACATCACGCTACTATAGATATTTTTATAATACTATTTCAAGACATGAATGTGATAGGTCTTTCTACTTCTTGGGTCACCTTTAACTTTTTAAAAATCTTTTTAAAAAGATTTTTCTAGTGTATAAAAAGTTTTGAACTTCCTCAGTAAAACTTACTCAAAGGTACTTCGCTCCTTTTCAGACTCTTCTAAATACAGTTGCCTTATTATTTTCTTTATTTAGATCATTCTTAGTGTAAAACATATAACTGAATTTTATGTATCAATATAAATATAAATTCTGTGATTCTTTACTAAATTCACTTATTTATTCTGACATGTTAGCAGAGTCTTGAGGCTTTCCACATGAAAGATTATACCAATTGCAAACTGATAGTTCCCGTTTGTTCGATTGAAAGCATTTTCCACTTCTTTTCTTTTTGCTCCCTGATGGTTCTAGTCAAGCCTTTTCAATATACTGTTGAGTTGGCCAAAGAGTTTTTTGGTTTATTCAGTATTTTAGAGAGAAAGCTATTCTCTCCCCCCTCTAGTCTTTGGCTATAACAGTAGTGTGGGGCTCATGTAATGAGTTAAGAAATGTTCCTCCATTTCAATTTCGAAGCGTTTCATAGACTTGCACTAAGTCTTCTTTCTTTAAAGTCTTGGAATTTCTTATCAATCAAGTAAATTTATGAACCATGTATTTTTTTGAAAGGATATAAAAATAAAGTTTTAGAAAAATAAAAAAAGAATTATTTGGTGTCAACAATGAAATTGAGTTAGGTGTGTTACCTCTAGTCCCAGGTACTTGGGAGACTGGAGCAGGATAATGGGGGGAGACGGAAGCAGGATAATGGATCGAACCTACTAGTTTGTGCCAGCCTGACTAAATGAAGCTAACTCCTAAAATGAATAATAAAATAGTAAAAAAAATAAGAAGGGTGGATAATTTGACCTAGGAAGAGTATAAAGGATTTTGTCAATTTCTCTAAAACTATTTTGGTTTGTAGACATTTCCTTGTGAACCCTGGTCTCTGTTCTAGGCAACATAGTAATAAACGAATACACAGTGCTTTGTAATTAATTCTCCCACCACCTGTTAATTGGTTACCTCCAAACTTGAACCTGATTTTAGTGGTTTTAGAAATCAAACAGAATATGTTGAAATCATTGATTTATCTTAATAAAGACTAAAACTGTAAAGATTAATATTAAGGCAGAGACTCCATTTTACATATTTGAACTGTGTGTGTGTGTGTGTGTGTGTGTGTGTGTGTGTGTGTGTGTAAAATAGTGTTTCCTTTTATACTGTGGGGAACTGATATGGCTGCTATCATCAGTTCATGACACTGTTACTAAAAAGCGAGAAGTTTGTTAGTGAGAGAAAACTAGCACTTTCTGATACATCAACTGCTGTGCTCAGGCGAAGAGGAAGAGGAAGACAAACTACCTAGAAGAGAGAGCTTGAGACCAAAGAGGAAACGGACCAGAGACGTCATCAATGAGGATGATCCAGAACCAGAGCCAGAGGATGAAGAAACAAGAAAGGCGAGAGAAAAAGAAAGGCGGAGGAGGCTGAGGAGAGGAGCGTAAGTTATTCCTCCAGTATAACTTAGAGTATTGTTATGTAAAGGCACAAGAAAGAAGGGATTGCTGTAGGTGGGGACTCTCACTGTGCTTAAAATCAGACATTAAAACTACATTTACTAAGACAGGCTTAATCTGATTGTGCCATTTTACTCTACACACACACACACACACACACACACACACACACACACATATATAGTTGCTTTGTTTTTTAATTAATGTATTTATTTTATTTTATGGAAGTAAGTAGCTGTCTTCAGATACCCCAGAATTGGGAATGAGATCCCATTACAGATGGTTGTGAACCACCATGTGGTTGCTGGGAATTGAACTCAGGACCTCTGGAAGAGAGCAGTCAGTGCTCTTAACCACTGAGCCAACCACCCCTCCAGCCCCCCACTTAAATATATTTAAATGCTAAAATATAGTTTTTTAAACGGTGAATACACACTAAGAATGGACTATGAGAAATCCCTCAGTAAAAAAATCTCAAATTGTTACAGGTTGTTATGATATGGTTACTTTAAATATTTGAAAATGCTAATATCATTTGTATACCGTGTAACCTAAGACACATAGAAGACTACAGATGAATGAGCTCAGGTCACTTTCTCTTATAGAGAGGTATTTGGTAAACTAGGGCTAAATTGAATGTAAGAGCTATGAATACTTTTTATAATTGTATAAGATTATTAATAAAGCAAATGAGCACAAGACTGAGTTCCATGTACTAGCCAAAGCCTAAAATGTTACCAGCTCAGCACTTTATGGAACCAAAGTGTGCTGACCTCTGTTATAGAATACTGGGGACACACACACACACACACACACACACACACACACACACACTCATACACAAACACACATACTCACATACACATATACACACATTCACACACGCACACACACATGCACACTCTCATACACACACTCATACACACACACTCATACACATACACACACTCATACACAAACACACACACTCACACACACATACACACACATTCACACACGCACACACACATGCACACTCTCATACACACTCATACACACACACTCATACACCTACACACACTCTTACACATACACACACTCATACACATACACACACTCACACACACATACACATACATATTCACACACACACACACATTGTTCTTCTTGTTTTGAAGACAGGGACTTACTGTGCAAGTCTTGGCTGGCCTGGAACTGACTGGTAAACCGGGCTGGCCTCAGACATTCTAAGATTAAACGTGTGAGCCACCACTCACCACTCATATTTATATTAAAAATATTCAGCATTTTTTAGCTCCAAAATTTTACTTCTGACACTGTAGAAAGTAATGTGCTTAAATGCTATTTTTAAAAGATTATTTTCTTGGATTACTAGAAATTTGCAGATGGCAGGGAGGGAAAATGTGCCTGCACATAGCTAATCGTGGAAAACCTAGACCCTCTTGGAAAGGTGTCAAGCAACAAGGCAGCCTGTTCCATACTTCTGAAGGTTGCAAGGCTTTGTGGATTACCACAAAGCACTGGGGTATAATATTCCTCTACCATGTCCTCCCCCAAAGATACCTTTCAGTATTTGATGCCTCTGTTATGTTTCCAGAAATAATCATTATTAAGTGAAACCATATGGGAATTTGTCAGGTAGAGAGGCAAAGCTACTTCCTTCTAGAATATAAGAAACCAGATTGGTTCTTAATGTTTTAGCTTCAGTTTTGAATTTTCCTTCCACTGTTATTTCTTTTTCCTCCCTGAACTTTATCTTTTCCTTTTAAATACCATGATATCATTTGCCTTACTCTGATACTTTTATTTGCATTCTCTTTTTAGCAAGGAGTTTTTTAAAATAAAAATCAAGATGCAATCCAATTTCAATATCATGACAGTTAGTGCCACCCTTATACAGGAATATGTCCTGTTAGCAAAAATTTTTCTTTCTTGGAGGTGTTTCCTCAAGAAGACATTACCAATGCACACACATGTGTCATAAATTCCACAATCGAATTTGGTCTTCCTCCTCCGTTATGCCCGAGGGGAAAATCTCTCTAAGAAGACAAGTTGGGCTGGAATTTTTCTGCCTGAGAACTTCGCTCAGGTTCTGGAAAACAGCCCTGTGCTCATCCACTGGATCTTCTATGAGAGTATCTCCCCTGAGTTCATCTTGCTTCCATTCTGAGAACTCAAAGCACCTTTATGTCACTCCCCATCTCCCAAATCCTCTGTATAGCCAACTCTAGTCACTACAGTTTTCAAATTATGTTCCTCCAGCTCTAGTGCTCTATATGCACAATAAAGGTATTTATTTATCATGGTTAATCCTGACTTACATTTTAGGGTCTACCTTCTATTGTTTTCTTTGTAGATGAGAATCTTTTGTTAAAAAGGAATATTAATCTTGAAATGTATTTTGAGAAAAACACGATTAGACAATCAAGGACAGATTGATTTAAGTGAACTCATTCAGAATCTTTGTTTTCAGATGTTCTAGCAAAGCCTCAGGGAGTTTCCCTTGCCGCACCCCCCCCCCCCCATTTTATAACGACTTCCTATAAGGTTGTAATGCTATCTTTGTTCATGGCTAAGACATATTGCCTTGTTAGACACTGTAGAGTAATTCTAGTGATATCACAGGCTTTTCCTGACTCACTTATAAACAAGTAAGCAAAATGTTCATAGTAGTGAAAAAAAATTCAGTGTGTTATGTTTCTTTGCCTCACAACTGTTGGTAAGCTTAAGATAGAAAGTCTTTCCTGCACAGAGTACTTCTGAATTTCAGAAGATAGAACATATGCCATATATATTCTGGCATATATATATGAGAATTCTTTCTTTAAGTGGTTTCTAGATAAGCAGTTTCCATGTAATGCTGATGAGAGTGATATTTTAGTTGCTTGAGTACACTCTGAAGTACATCAGGATCCTCTTGGAGTTATGAACAATTAACAACAAAGTGCTTAGAAACATTCAAGCCTTAGGTCATTTAGGGTAGAACACACATCTTTCCATGTCATTGTCACCTTGTGGAGCATTGCTGTGTTCTAGGATTCTTTGATTCAGTTACTGGGTTCAGGATGATAACTCAATGCTATTCAGAAAAGCTTAATAATACATAAATGTTTCTTCAGTAAACGTTCATGCAGACCTCCAAATTCATAGTATAGTAAGGGAGAGGCTACTCAGACACAAATTATGGTGAAATAAGATAGAATATGTGCTGGAGAGAAAATAGAAACAAAGTGTTTGGAGACCAAGAGAAGTAAATGTTCCTGGAAAATGAGTACCAGTGTTGCATGGGGAGTAAGGGTTTAGTATTAGAATTGTCTTTCTTAGATGGTCCCTGGAACTTGGCATGTAAATTTGAACATTTGAGACCGTTCAAACATTGACTGGTTCATTCTTTTATCTTACTAAGACTGTCTTACACAGGATTCATAGTGGAACTCAGCAATGAAGTACATTATCCTAGTTAATGTACTTGTGAATTATTCTGGAATGGTGGCCTCGGTGAAGGTTTGAAGTGTCAGAGAATTAGGTTCCTAATTTGAAAGACCTGTTATAGCAAATTGATGCCAGTCTTGATGATTTCACTCATTCATCCCATGTGCTAGCTTTCTTTGTTTTCAAGAGAAGGTTGCTTTGGTTTGTGTTCCTATCCATGGATACATGGAAGCAAGTTCAATTATTTTAAAACATTTAAATTTAAAAACATATCTAACTCTCTAAGACTAATCAACACAACCTCTATATTGCTTCTAATTGGCAAATTATAAAAGTGACAAAAAATTGCGATTAGAAATTTAGTTAAAAACTTTGTGAAGTATTTTATGCCAGGCTTACATAGCACCATAGGATTCCGTGTAAGGAATAAATAAAGAACCCAATGATAATGCACGTTACCTTCTAGTTGGGCCCCTATATAACTTTCCTTGAACCATGTTTCCTATTCTGAGAAAAATATTTGTCCTAGGTTGTTTTCTTTTGCTATGATAAAAACATTGACCGAAAACAGTTTGAGGAGGAAAGGGAGTTAAGATTTCATCCCACAATCTATCACTGAGGGAAGTCAGGGAAGGAAATCAAGGAAGGCCAAAGCTGTGGAGGAGAGCTGCTTACTGGTTTGCTCCCCATGGCTGCTGAAGCTACCTTTCCTATACCCTGGTCCATCTGCCAAGGCTCAGCATCCTCCACGGTAGACTGGGCCATTGTGCGTCCACTAGGATCAAGAAAATACCTAACAGATATACTTACAGATCAGTCTGATTGAGGTAGTTTCTCAACTGAGGTTCTCTCTTCTCAAGTATCAAGTGACAACAAGGTTAGCCATCATATTTGTTTTGCTCAAACAGACTATCACTGAAAGGTGTTATTTTATATGAGTAATCGGAATCTTATTTTATATGAGTAATAATGGCATGATTAGAAACTACAGATTCACAACAAGCCTGCAAATATGTCTCCCTACATGATAATTAATCGTTTAAAAATAGCTTTCCCCCATATTCCTATTGTGCCAGTAATAAGTTTAGTGAACTGTAAAATGTGTTTTTTAAAGTAATAATAACAAATAGTTATTTGTTATTTAGTCTTTTTTAGTCTGGGTCTAGTGAGGAGAGAGACTTCAACAGTGACTTGAATACTGAGAATCATGTATGAGAGTTATTAGCAGTTATAAGTAAAATACTTAACTAGACCTTTGGAGAAGGCCAGCAGGAACGTGAAATGGGATGGCAACAGCTGCAAAAAGCAGCGAGCCTTTGTGAGCTGGAATCCTGGAAGGGTTAGCATGAGTATGTCAAGTGTAGAGGAAGGAGAAACCCAGGGAACTGAAACCAGAAGCTGGTTCCACTAAGGGAGATGATGAAGCAAATTCTATTAGGGAGAATTCTGTTAGAATTGGCAGAAAAGAATCACTTCCAACTATGGGAGGGCCTTTCAGCTCCTGGAGTAAAGTGGTGCTAGGGAGGAAGCATCAGCTCAGGAAGCAAGAGGAAGTAGGCAGGAAGCCACAGGAAATGATGGAAGGCACTTAGTAATTCTCACAGTCTGAACAGAAATTTGAGAAAGCAAACACATGACTGTTAACAGAGCCGCAGTCTCATACCATAATATTAAGCATGAAAGGGTGTGTTTAAAGTTGAGACACTAGCCTAATAATTAAAAAAATCTATTGCCAACAATTTGATTTCTATACTATAGTATTACATTGCTCCACAAAGCCATGTGGCTTCTGTTTAGATTTTGTTTTTTTTAGCTTCTAGGTTTTAAACAGTAAGATCACAGAAAAGAGAAGGCTGCATCTGCTTAGAAGGAGAAGGAAAATTCCTTTGAAGGGTGCTTCAAAGCATTTGCTTCCACCAAAAGTATTTCAAGTTGAATTTTATCAAATGAAGTTTTGGGTGTAATTAACAGATTAGGCTTCCTTTGAGAAACAGAATTTCATTCTCCCCGTTTCAATTTTTTTCCCCTTTTCTCTTGAGACGGGGCTAATTTAAAATTTCTAAGGACACTTCAAAGACATCTTCACCTTTAATTTATTATCCTTATTGGAAAATAAGGTTCTTAAATGAAACATAGAATTGGGGAGGATGGCTGCCAAAGGGAACAGAGAAGAGAAGTGTGTATCTTGATGGATCTGTAACTATCCTTTCTGCGGCTTCCTTGTTCTGACAGCCGGAGGCTGAGGACATAAAAGAACAGTTCCATTTTGAGCATTAGAATGCAAATAGCATTGTTGAAGGTTATAATAATCTTCAAGCTGGATTGCAAGTGTTGAGATGTGAATTCTAGAGCTTGGGGTGGGGTGGGGGGTGGGACTCCTCACTTACTTTGGGCAGCTGAGTTGTGGATCTGACAGGCGCCCTTTTAGGTTTGGAAAGAGTTTGGAAGCAGAGTTTTAACCGTTGTCTTCATTTTGTTTTTTCTTTAAAGGGAAGAAGAAGAAGAAATTGATGAAGAGGAATTAGAACGATTAAAAGCACTGCTAGATGAGAACAGACAAATGATCGCTACTGTCAAATGTAAACCTTGGAAAATGGAGAAGAAAATTGAAGTTCTCAAGTAGGTTGCTCATTTTTGCATACAGAAACATACATCGCAGAAGTCTGATTACCTATGTATTATAGATGATGCTGTAGTCACATATATGCACATACTAGAGAGGTTTGGGATTAATACTTACACACCGAAACCAATTTTAAGCAAAAGCAGCATGTGGACTCTTGTAACCTCTGTGGTCAACTTGAATCATTTGTTCCTCACACCGGGGTTACCTTCCTTACTCATTCTCCACAGGACAGTATGTTTGACCTTTACAGGGACGTGTGGTTGCTTGTTCTTGTTTTTCTGTAGAGTTTATAGACACTAATGAACTTTCCCATCGTGGCTCTCACAAAAGCACAGGGAGGCTGTTCCACTGATAGAACAGTGCTCAGGATTCCGATTAAGGCTTATGCTACCAACTGGTCCCTTGTCACATGTCAGAAACCCAATTTTAGTTTCCTGTTGACTGCTGAGGTGGGTGCAAACACACCCAGCACACAGCTTTTTAAATTTCTTGGGTGACAAGTGAAACAAGCATGTAGTCTGGGGCAGAGGTTGGTGTGAGTACATGCATGCATGCATGTGGGTAAGATCACATTGTTTTCTTGTGACTTTGGGAGTGATAGGTTGGGCAAAGGAACATATCTGGATCGATACCTATGTCTTCCTCTCTCAATTTTGACACAGATGGTATTTTTTCATTAGACTATTTTATATCTGGTGGTGTTTCTTTTTTATTAACTTGAGTATTTCTTATATACATTTCGAGTGTTATTCCCTTTCCCGGTTTCCGGGCAAACATCCCCCTCCCCCCTCCCCTTCCTTATGGGTGTTCCCCTCCCAACCCTCCCCCCATTGCTGCCCTCCCCCCAACAGTCTAGTTCACTGGGGGTTCAGTCTTAGCAGGACCCAGGGCTTCCCCTTCCACTGGTGCTCTTACTAGAATATTCATTGCTACCTATGAGGTCAGAGTCCAGGGTCAGTCCATGTATAGTCTTTAGGTAGTGGCTTAGTCCCTGGAAGCTCTGGTTGCTTGACATTGTTGTACATATGGGGTCTCGAGCCCCTTCAAGCTCTTCCAGTTCTTTCTCTGATTCCTTCAACGGGGGTCCTATTCTCAGTTCAGTGGTTTGCTGCTGGCATTCGCCTCTGTATTTGCTGTATTCTGGCTGTGTCTCTCAGGAGCGATCTACATCCGGCTCCTGTCGGTCTGCACTTCTTTGCTTCATCCATCTTGTCTAATTGGGTGGCTGTATATGTATGGGCCACATGTGGGGCAGGCTCTGAATGGGTGTTCCTTCAGTCTCTGTTTTAATCTTTGCCTCTCCCTTCCCTGCCAAGGGTATTCTTTTTCCTCATTTAAAGAAGGAGTTGAAGCATTCACATTTTGATCATTCTGGTGGTGTTTCTTAAACTTACCTTCCCATTTTCCTTAATGATGCTGTCCAGGGGTAGGAACACCTAGTTGTAGCTGTTCCTGATTAAAGGAACTGAAGGAGCAATCAGGATTGTATTCCTCTAGACCTGATTCTGCTGGAGTCAGTGTGTTATTTCAGGAAATTATTTTATATTTTAGCTCCAAAAGGACCCAGTTATTTCATTAAAAAGAGGAGAAGAACTTACCTTTTGTTTTTGGAACTTGATGTCCTTTGCAGAGTTTGTGTCTGGTTTTACCTAATGGATTAAGGTTTTCTATGCTCCAAACAATATTGTTTGCATTGGTAAGCACCACTCCATTACCCCTGCTACCCCCTCTATCTCTGTGTGTAGTATCTGTGTATGTCTGAGTATATAACTCATGCACTTGTTTGTGTGTCAAAATACTTTTCATTTAATAAGATGGTAAAGCTATTGACATAGGTTTTGAAGTATGTTTATTTGGCAAATTTGAAATCTCTTCTGGCTCCTAAAACATATTTGGGCATATAAATAGCTCATGAAATTCCCAACTTGAGATATACACATGCAACTACATACAGATGTTCAAATATTAGAAAGTAATATCGTGACCTTTCAAATAATAAAATTGAGGAAGAATTTCAAGGAGCAGTCTGGAGCTATAGAAGGACAATTTTACTAACACACACGCACGCACACACACACATACACTCAAACACAGAGACATACGCTCAAACACACACACATGCACACACATACACATGTGCATACATATACCACACACATGCACACATACTCACACACACACACATCTACACACACACACACACACTCTCTCTCTCACACATTTATACATGCACACACAACTCTTTTACTTGTAGTTCCTATGTCATAGGACCATAGGGCAGTTGAATGGATATGTATTCAAACTTGAGTTTGAATTTCTTGTCATCAATTTATTGGCTGTATAAAACTGAAGGATGTGTCGTCTTTCTTCCTCACTATTTCTCTTGGAATTACGTTAATAGCCATGGAAAGAATTTGGCATAGTGTCAACATACAACACAAGCCTAGGAAGTGCCTCCACTGAGAACAGACTTCTTGCCTCACGCCCTGCATGCAGTATGATAGAACACGGGGTTGAATTGGAACCTGACAAGGCTAGGTAGGAGGAAACCTAGCTACAGGGGCTCCAGGAATGTACAGGATGGTGACAGACTGGAAGTATATGGATTAATTTCCATATTTTAATGTGTAAACAAAATGGAATTGAGGATATCTTGACAACTTGGCAAAAATCTGAGGCAGACCCCTCCCAGATCTCCAGAATGCCTTTAATATAATATAATCTTTTAGATTTCACAGTATGCGAGCTCACCTGGACTCTAGAAATTAGCGAAAACACAGAGAAATAGGAATCAGAATGAAAAGAAGAGAAAATGACATGAATTGGAAATGAGAGCTAGGAGTGAACACAGAACATAGGTAGTTTTTGTTTGGTTCTTGTGGTTTCACTTTTTTCTTGAAAAATTTTTTTTAAATTTATGCATATGAGTACACTGTAGCTGTTTTCAAACACACCAGAAGAGGGCATAAGATCCCATTATAAATGGTTGCGAGCCACCATGTAGTTGCTGGGAACTGAACTCAGTATCTTTAGAAGAGCAGTCAGTGCTCTTTATCAATGAGCCATCTCTCCAGCCCCCAAATTATGATTTCTTTTATCACAGCAAAATGTACACCAACAAAATTAGCCACACTAACCACTTTTTAAAAAATAATAATTTTTTTTATGTATACCTTTTTAATCCAGGAGATTTTATGTTTAAAAAAACGTGTTATGTCTAGCTTCTTATAGACAAGTGGCGAATGGGCACCACATTCCTACTTGAAACAGGAGTTAAGCAAGAACTGCCTTTGTAAGTTACTCACTCTTGGTTTGAACCAGATTCTGCACTACTCTTTTTACATTTGTTTGTTTGTTGTTTTCCGCTTGGCTGGCCCTTGTAGGCATTCAGAGTCTTTTCCTCCTAAGAGGCCAGCTGGGGAATCAGCTGGGTACCAAGACAGTGATTCAGAGCAGCCTAGTCAAAGTCAGCCAGCAGCATTGAAGAGATAAACTGTGGCTGTTCACTTGTGGACATAACTCACTATCTTGAGATGATTCTTCAAGCCTGGAAGATTCACTCCGACTCCATGCTCCATGTACCAGCGGTACCCAGAGTTGTGGCCTCCCGAGTTTTCCTGTGGGTAGGAGGTGTTAATATTAATGCTGTGTTTATCTTCCTCTGCAGGTTTTGAAGCTGTGTGAGTTAGTTTTCCATATAGATTCCAACAACACTGTCATTAGCCACACTGCCTAATAGAATATGTGTCAGGAGGTCCCTCTGCCTCAGCTGTGCTAGGGCAAGGGAGACAGACGGCTTTCCCTCTGCCTTTGTCTCTCAGAGTGTGCTGGCTAGTTTCTGTCAACTTGACACAATCTACAGACATCTGAGAGGAGGGAAACTCAACTGAAAAAATGTCTACCTAAGGTCGGACTTCAGGTAAGCCTGTAGGGCATTTTCTTAATTAATGATTGATTTGTGAGTCCTGGGTTTTATAAGAAAGCAAGCTGATCAAACCATGGAAAGCAAGCCAGTAATTAGCGTTCCTCCGTGGTCTCTATATCAGCTCCTGTCTCTAGGTTCCTGCCCTGTCTGCATTTGACTTTTTTCAATGATGGACTACAGTGTGGCAGTATAAGTCAAACGAACACTTTCTTCCCCAATCTGCTCTTGGTCATGGTGTTTCAACACAGCAACAGTAACCGTAATTAAGACAGAAAAATTAACTTTGAAAAAAATGTTTTCAGGATTATGTTTTTCCCAGAAAACAGCCTCAAAGACTGGACCATTGCTGCTAAGTCTGAGGAACCAAGTCCGTAGGCTCACCATTACTGGAACCGGTGTCTCGTCACAGGTTTAGGTCTGTGTGGGATACCAAGGCTTCCCTTCGTGCTCTGGACTCTAAAAATGTATACAATTTCTAAAATTGATTGCAGGTAGGGTCAAGGTTTTTGGACTTGCAAAAAGAGAAGCCCAAGTACCCACAGCTTGTGGTTCTCAGTTCTTAGGGTATTGGGGTTCATTCAGCAATCATTCTTTTTTTTTTTTTGTTCTTTTTTTTTCGGAGCTGGGGACCGAACCCAGGGCCTTGCGCTTCCTAGGCAAGGGCTCTACCACTGAGCTAAATCCCCAACCCCTCAGCAATCATTCTTAAATCTTTAAATTTTTCTGAGATTATAATTACATCATTCTCCCTCTCCTCAAAGCTCTTCATTATAGCTCTCCTTTCAAATTCATGGCTCCATTTTTTTTATTGTTGTCATGGTGTGTGTGTGTATGTGTGTGTGTGTGTGTGTGTGTGTGTGTGTGTGTAAGTGTATAAATACAGCTTTCTCAGTTAATATACTGTTGCTTGTGTGTATGTTTTCGGGGGCGAACTTTTAAAAAACACTTATCGCTAGGAATATAAGTATCTTCAGGACTCCCAATCAAAAGACACTGATGGAGCTAGGGATGTACTCAGTGGCAGAGCCCGTGCTTTGCATGTGCGAGGCTCTTGGTTCAATTGCTAGCACTGTAAGAATGGGTGAGGGTGAAAGATGGCCAAGCAGTTACTATGTAGGTAGGAAGCTGGGGGAATGTTTAGAACGTGTATCATCTTTAACCAAATATGTATAAATCTTTGCATGGATGGCCCAAGATGGGAGTGTTTTCTTTTTTATTCTAAGAATCACAATATGAGAATAAGATCTATTCATCTCTGAGAAGCAGAAAATATGATTTGAAAGTCAGGGGTAATTTATATTACTTATCTATAAAAATTTCTTCCCTGCATGAATAAATAATGAGGATACCTCATATTTTAGGTACTCATAATTTTTCACAGAGGTTACATGGCTAGATCTTCTTGCTTGTAAAGGCAGCCATCCTCACCCGGTAGCGACTACTAGGGATGAAGTACACACCTGGGCAGAAAATAGCTGGTGTACTTACTACTCACCAGAAACCAAAACCTTTGACTTCAACACAGCATTACGACTAAAGCTGACTTGCAACCACATTATTTTATTGCTATGACGAAGCCTTAAAAATCCCAGGGACTGCTGGGCATGGTGACACATGTCTGTAATTCCAGCAATTGGGAGGCAGAGGCAGGCCATCTTTATGAGTGTGAGGCCAGCTTGATTTACAACAGGCCAGAGACAACCAGGACACTGTTACACAGAGAAACCCTGTTTCAGAAAACAAACAAACAAACAAACAAACAAAAAGTGAAAACAAACACAGACAAACAAGCATCCCAAGGGCCTAGCCTGTGATCTAAGGCTATCTTGAACTTCAACAATCTGCAAATCCGAGGGGCTCCAATGTCTGTAGTTTTCAAATTGATGTCCTCAGAAGTCAAGTGGTTTAGTCCCATCAGTTCAGCACAAGGAAGGCCTGAGGTTAGAAGGAGGCCACCACGTGGATCTAGCTGGCTACACACCTAGAAAAGGTCCATGTTGTGCTTACTCTAAGAGTTTGCCTGTGAGACACTCATGGGAGAATGAGTGCTTCCATGGACATTCTAAGGAATATCACAAAGTGACTCTTGTCTGGGTGCTTACAAATGCTTATTTTAGGGAGGACACAATTGTAACTTTTCATGAATAAACAAATATGAGTGTGTAAGTTCTTCCTCTTTCCCTTGTCATGAAATTGACGCGTAAGAAAACGTCAAGTAATATACTTTAGGTATAACAAAAATTAGATATCATATTGAATTATTTCTATGCTTTGTGGAACCCCGAGCCAGTGGTTCTAGGATCTGTCCACTCTGGCTGGCTGAATCTGTGATCTACTAGCTACAAATGAAAAGCCAAGTAAGTTACCCTTAGCATTTCATTTTTTTGGAAATGATCAGTCGAGAAACTAATATTTCTCCCTGTTCATTCTCACCCACCCTAACCCAGTCCACTGGCTTTTTATGCATTTATTTTCACTTTAGTTTTTGGGGTGAGAAAGTTAACATATTTCTAGAAAAGTGAGATTGGACTACACTTGATTTTCTGTGCTGAGCTCTCAGGCCCACCCCCTTTCTTGAGGCTTATGTTGCCTGTGAGCAGTTGTCATGTGATATTGAGCATACATATTTTCTTCCCCAGACATTGTAAAGAAGTGAAAGATCGCACAAATAAGGACATTTAAGCAGATGTACACACCGAGCACACACTTCCTCATGCTGGATTCTTTTTAGCTAACCCCTCTAATGATGCACAGGTCTTTCTTTTCCCATTCCTCAGATAGTCTAGTGAATAGATATCATTTTTCACCCAAAGAACAGGATGTTTAAACCAGCACATCCAAAGCTCTGTGCATGCCAAGAGCTCAATTAGTGCTTCCTCCTGGAAGCAATGCCAATGGCTGTGATTCTGCTGTTGTTGGACCTGCATTCTCAAGGCAGAGAACCATGGCTATAGCTGATCTGGACAGTTCAGTGGTTGGTGACCCGGTGAACAGAGGACTAAGTATTGTGGTGACTAAAGTGCCCCAATGTCTGTTACTTTGCATGTAAAAATGCTTTCGGTCTGTCCACATTTCTATTTAATTTTAATTCCTTTTATTTTTGAGTTGTTTTTAAGAAAGTCACACTAATAGGCTGACCTTGAGTTTGGTTCTTTCTTCCTTAGCCTCCAGTGCTGGGAATTACAGGTACATCCTACCATGTCTGCTTCTATTACAACTAGTTTTGAGCTGCTTCCAAATTAAATTATTTTTTGCCTTTCATTGAAAACAGATCTTTTTCTCACATAATTTATCCTGATTACAGCTTCCTCTCCAAGTTCTTTTCCATATCCCCTCTTGTCTGGATCTATTCCCTTTCTATCTCCGATTGGGAAACAAAAAAGCAGCAGGTTAGCATGGTGTGGTAGGACACACCTTTAGTCCCAACAGAGACAGGTGGACCCCTGAGATCCAGGTCAGCCTGTCTACAGTTCCAGGACAAGGAGGATTACACAGAGAAACCATGTCTGGAAGAACAAAACAAAGAAACCAAGCCAACCAACCAAACAAACAAAAAATGAAAACAGGCTTCTAAGGAATAATAATGAAATATAATTAGATAAGACAAAAAAAATAACACACCAGAATTGGGAAAAAAAAACAGAAACAAAACAAACTGAACAAATAGAAGGAAAGAGTGCAAGAGAGCATTTGTTCTCCCATTTCGTGTTCCCATGGTGATACCAACCTGGAAACCATAATATACACTTAAAGGACCTGGTCCAGACCCCTGTAGGCCCTGTGTATACTGCCTCAGTCTCTGCGAGTTGTTATTATTCCTTTTAATAGAGGCTATTAAAATTTAAATAGAATTTTAAAGTATTTTTTAATTAGTAAAATTAACCATAGCAATTTGTTCAGCATTCACAATAATGTCAACAGTACTAAAAAAGAAAAATTTAACAACAACAAAATCTGTTCGTCTTTCCCCTTGGGACTTACATGTTTTATACATTTTTTTTCTTTGCTAAAATGAGCTTTGAAATGCACGATCAATAGACTTTGGCCCACCAGGAAACTTTGCTTCAAGAGTCACCTTCCTCATCGCCACCAAACCATTTGACCAGAGTGATTTACAGGAGTTTCGATCTTTGCTTCAGTTGGGAAGTGTTCTGAGGTGGCCCTGGGGCTGCTGCTCCAGTGTCCTTGGGGAGGTAGTACAGCTGATTACTGCTTTTGTCCCTGCTTTAAAATGTTCTGCAAGTGGGGCTGGTTAAATCCGCCAAAAGCTCCATCCCAGTGGTCAACAGAGAGATAGGAGTCATGGAAGACTGACTCTAAATATGCAGATGCTCAAGGGTATTTTTCCCAAAGTTGTTGGTAATGAACCTTACTCAGTAATGGTCACATTTACTTATCCAAAGTTAAAAAAAGTTTACTTTATCCATATTTTAAAAAAGGACTATGAGCTTCAAGTAAATAGGGATTTTAATGTATCACCATTTAAGGATAAATTAATAATAATAATAATAATAATAATAATAATAATTTATTAGGGATAATAAAGTTTTCTTCCAGATAAATAAGAGTTTGCTTACCATCATGCAGTTCATATTGTGGATTGAACATAGAGACTGTACATGCTGTAGCCAAGGTATGTTCTATCACTGAATCATACCCACAACCTTCATAATTGCAATTCACAGGTTCATATTTCTTATAACTTTACCTGTCAGTGTATAATGCATGATAAAACTCACTGCATCAGTTTCTTAACATTCAAGAGCTCTTTACCTTCCAAAAAGTTCTGATAAAACTCAAGTAACTAGACTTACATTCTTTAGCAGTGTAGCTGTAAGTAACAGCTAGTTTTCACAACTTTTATTAGACTAAAAATATAATGTTAATTTGAAAGGTGATAAAACAAGATGCATTAGTTATCACTTAAGATTATCTAGAAATGACTTTGAATATATTTGATCTAATACATTAACAGTAGAACCTGTTAAACACAAATGCTAATTATCAGAAAAAAATGAGTTTTTGCTGTTTTTGGAAAACATCATACTAACTTTGGGTAAGGCATATATTGTAGATATAATCTAGTTTATAATAAAAGAACAACTAAGGCCTTTTTGAGGTTATCTTTATGGTAACGATGAGGCAGTAGAAAGTGGTATACTATGTTAGTTTGTTTAAAGAAATTTGTTAGTGGATGAAATGATGGCTATGTTTTATTAAGGTATATGTACTGAAAATGCATGTTTGGAGAAAATTATTTGAATATCAGAACAAGCTGAGATGAGAGTAAGAAATGGGAATAATTGCATGTTGCCAATATATCATGTTTAAGACTTCCTTCTTTAGTTATAAAAATTAGAAAATTTTGAATGAGAATAACCACTGCTTTCAAATAGTTGTATTGATTGTGAGAGTCATATATATGCATAAGTTTACAAATATACTTCTACATATCACACATAACTATTCATATAGGCCCTGTGATATTTATATGAACATTTGTGACTTATATAGATTGATTTCTATAGTTTTGCAAACAATATTATTGTATTTCATGACCAACACATGGTCATAGGGGTCATTATATGTTAGTGGGGAAGCCATGGGAGGACACTGTGAAATAGTATTCCAAGTCAATTCTTCAGAAAGACCAGCCCACATAGAAGCATGATGTACTGTGTAAATGACCTCATCTAAACTTTGGTTGTAGTACAGAGGATAGCCTGCCAGTCTGAGTTTGTCCCATGGTGAGCAATCAGATTTGCTAGTAAGTCCTGATTATTGCAGAATGGACTGGACTGCCATGATTTTGAAAATACGATTTTAAATTGCTTGCCTACTCATGATGAAAATACAGAACACGTAGTTCTAACCGATAATGGAGATTTCTGGTGGAACTACTTAGACCCAAACAGTCCGGGATATCACTGCAGGATTTGCAAAAAGAAAATCCTAAGTCTTACAACTGTTTAGAAAGATAATCGTAGGAACACCTAGGTATTGTGGGGAAGTATTTTGTCAATCTTTCAAAGCAAAATACTTCTTATTCACAGGCAGCATCCTGAGAATTCTTTGTTTTGCAGTATTCAGAGTTCACTTTAAAATGCTTAATTAGAAAATTCATGCCAGAAGCAGAATAGGCACTTTGTTTTCCAAGCCACATAAATGATCCTAAAAGAGTTTAGCGTGAATGTATTAATCTAAGATTATAGATGTGTGTCGTACATGGTGGAAATACAACCTTTGTTAGAGAAATTCTGCAAACCAATGCCTGGCATGCCTTTGCTTCCTACTCAAGTTCTATGAGCCTCATGGTTTCCAGTTTACTCATCCAGAGCATCAACTGCACTGCACAGCTTTTAAGCCTCCACTGTTCTCGTCCTTTGATTACAAACGTTTTCTAGGCCTATACTCATTCTTCTTAGTATAGTTTAAGATACAGAAATGATTCTCCAGGTTTTAAAAAAGTTTTTCAAACACTCAACAAGCCATAGAAATGATGGCTGATGGCTAAATCAGAGAATGAAACAATGATAGAACTAAAATAAGGACTAAAGAGATGACCCGGACCTTATGAATACTTGATGCTCTGCTAGATGATCCGAGTTCAGTGCCCAGAACCCATGTTGCCTGCCTCATAACTTCCTGATTCCAGATTCAGAGGATCTGATGTCTTCTGTTGGTATGTCTGTCTGCACTGAATGCTTCACACAACAAGAACAAGAACAACAAGAACAACAACAACAACAACAGCACACACACACACACACACACACACAGAGGAATTAGATGTCTTGGTCAGAATTTTGCATGGATCTTCTTTTAGTTATGCAGGTATTATGATGGCTAAAGCTATGTTTTAAGTTTAAATTACTGTGCTTAAGAGATCTATAAAACAAACAAACAAACAAACAAACATACCTCAAATATGTAAACCCCAATCGTTCAAGGACAGTAGCTTCCTGTAATGCTGGGTCTATTGTTCGTGTAAGGTAACCAGCCACCCATTCCTTTCTATAAGCAACTTTGGTTGCCCCAGGTGCACAGGATGTGCTAGATCGCATTTAGATGGGAGGTACATAAGCAGGAAGTTCATGAAGATGTATGCTTGCTCCCGATTGGATGAAGGTAGAAAGTACATGGCCTTGTGGGTTTTGCCAGTATAAGCCTCTGATTAATTAATTAAGCCAGTCCCCTCAAAAATCAGCATTGCTTTAGAGATTCAGTGTCTTAGTTTGCTTTCTGTTGCTGAGATAAACACCATTACCAAAGCAGCTCAGGGAGAAAGAAAGTATTATTTCATCATCCAACTCTCACGTCACAGTCTATCACTTGGGGAAGTTAGGGCAGGAACTCAATCTGAAGGCAGGAACTGAAACAGAAAGTGGCGAACTATTTCTTTCTTTGCTCCCTTTGGCTTGTTTAGTCTGCTTTCTTATACAATCCGGGACCACCAGCCCAGGGTTGGCACTGCCCACGGTAGGCTAGAGCCTTCCACATTAGTCATCAACCAAGAAAATGTTCTCTTGGATTTGCCTACAGGCCAGTTTGATGGAGGTATTGTCTCATTTGAGGTTCTGTCTTTCCAGATGACCCTAACTTGTGTTAAATTGACAAAAATAAACCAGTTCACTCTGATAACAATGATGCCTATTTCAAGTCTGAAATATTTCTGTTGCAATAAATTTAATGTGATAATCTGATCAGCTTAAGGTTTGTAGCACATTTCCTTGAGTTTTATTGATGATAGAGAAGAAAATTCCCTTTATGTGCAGATGCCACTAAAGTGACTTCTCTGAGGGAGACATAAGCACTGTCTTTCCTCTTCCTAAAGTCTCAATGTCTAGCAGAGACACAATTCCACCAAAGTCCACTGTGGAGAACCGACGAGTTTCCTGGATTTCCTGGGTTTCCTTATAGAGCATAGGTGAAAGTTTACTTAAGTGGTGTAGATGCTTCTCCCCCATAAAAACCACACAGGACAGCTTTACCCACCATGGACTAAGGCTTCCTTGTAGTTGCCTAGACAGAGCATCCTGCCCTTCTCATTTCGAATGCATCCTCTATTGGTTTCCCCCAAATCCCAAGGCCATATTCTGTTAGGGCAGAATTGCATTTACTCGGGTTGTGAGTGGCGGCTGGATATCCTGGAAAGGTTTTTACAAAACTACCTGAACCTCTTTCTAAGAGGGAAGGACAACAGGCCTCAATAGTCAACAGGCCTGGCTGTGCTAAGCCTTTGCAAGGAGATCCAATAGACTCCCGAAGATGAAAGCTTGACTGGGAAGATTGTCCTGCACAATGGTAGAACACACAAATGTTGCTAATAAAAACTTTTAAGAAGCATGGTTCTGTTGGGGAATTGGAGTTCCCTTTTAGGTTCTTAGTCTCTTAAAAATTAACTAAGAGGGATGCTTGGGGACAGTTTAATTAGAGTTCCAGAGGAAAACAGTAGGTCAGACAAGCTGTGAAGTTCACTGGCCCTTGAGTTAGAGTCAGAGAGAGGTGTGTTCAACAATAAAGATCAACAAACCTGTGTAAATTAAAAGAAGGGGGAAGGTGTGGAGATCTCCAGAGAAAGAGTGAGAACGCATATTAAGACTTTGACCAAAATCAAAAGAGATAAATATAAAGAAAGAGAAAAACATGAGTAGTTCCAGACCAGGCCCTGAGTTTAGAAAGTGTTGACTTTCAAACTCTTGAATCCTGGGACAAAGACTGCACCAGTGACCCACGGTTGTCAGTAGAAAGAGAGACAGTTTACTAAAGAAGAGAACAGGAGTAGGCTAGTAAGCTGAGGGGAAAAGCCCTCAAGCGCAGGTCTCTCATACCTCCTGTTTGCACAACATCGGTGTTTGGGGGTAGGCTTTCTGCTTTACCAAAAGTCCAACCTGCTGTGGTCATGCTCCATTCTTTATGATGCTCAGGTACAGTTTCTTATGTTTCTCTGCTATTCTTTTATAAGAAAAATTAAAAAATGTCTTTTGTTGAGAGAGAGAGAGAGAGAGAGAGAGAGAGAGAGAGAGAGAGAGAGAGAGAAGAAACAAAATAAAACAACAAAACCAGGCATGTTGTCGCGTCTTGAATGAAAATGGCTCCCATATGCTCATAGAGAGTGGCACTACCAGGAGGTGTTGCCATGGGAGGGAGGAAATGTGTTACTGGATGGACGTTGAGGTTTCAGATGCTCAAGCCGGGCCCAGTATTACTCTCTCTTCCTGCTGTCTGCCAATCCACATGTAAATCTCTCAGATTCGTCTCTAGCACCGTGTCTGTCTGCATGCTGTGCTTCTTGCCATGATAAAAATGGACTAAACCTCAGAACATATAAGCTAGCCTCAATTAAATGCTGTCCTTTATAAGAGTTGCCTGGCACAGCCATGGAAACCCTGACTAAAACACATGTGGGTACAGGGGCCCACTGAAGCCAGAAGAGGTCAGAACTGAAGTTATAGGCTAATCTGGGAACTGAAACCAGACCTTAAGCCCTGTGAACAGCAGAATGCTTCTTAACTATAGTATGGATGTTCTACCCTCCAGTTGCTACTCTTTCGTCTCTCACAAGGATAGTCTGAAATATATATTTATTTAAAAGTATACTCCAATAAACAGGCTATACAAGCTTAGAAGTTATGTAAGTGCAGATGAATTATTTTTCCATTTTGCTTCATGATATCAGTTGCTGTTAAATCGTCTCTCTTAAGAGGTGTAAAATAGTGAACCAGGGAGATGAAAATAAATTATTCACAAATGTAATGAAAGAGACTCCACATAGGCAGAGTGCTGCTTACCTAAAGGCACATCAAAACAATTACACATACAGCAGTTTTTCAGCTCAACTCCCTAAAAGTTAAAGACCTCTTAAAGGTAGCCTCAGCCAAGGATATTTGATTCAATGCCAGATTTTGCCTCTAACTTATACGGTGGAATTGTTTGGGACACTGCATAAATGTCCATAGATTCATCACATTACTAGAGACTGTGACTTAAGTGATTTGAAGTTAGCAACTCTTAAAGGTCCAACAGTAATGCAAAGGTTCAGGCATCCAGAAACCATGGTGCATCTGCCATACAGTGCTCTCACCAATGCAAACCTAGCCAATTAGAAGTGTTGGAATTCACTTGAATGTTCTTGTGTACCCTAGCTCAATGTCCTAAAATTGGAATGAAAGACAGCCATGTTGGTACTAAGTGCCATGAATCACAGTTATCTGTTTTATAGTGCTATGCTAGTTGTCATGAACTAAACTAAGCATCTTCTATTGCCTTTAAAAGACATGAAAAGCGCCCTCCCTCATTGTCCTTTGCAGAGGAAGCAAGTGAGCATCTCGGCTAGCCTTGCTAAGGTTATTAGAATCCTCTTTAAAATGACACATGCGTTGACTCATTACTTAAAGTATTAGGATAACTTGAATAATTATGCTCGCCTAATTATGGAGATATGTTATCTAAGAAGTCTACGGTCTTTATGATGCATGAAAAAAACTTATTTCTGTAATTCTGTTTCCATTTCTCAGCGATATTTCAGAAAAGTCTGAGTTTTGTAGATAATTTGGTTAATTAGTTTTGAAATTTCAGTACTTAGTATCTAAAGGCCTTCCATTTTCTGATTCTTTCACTGTGAAGTATTCATGAACAAAAATTTCAATCATACTTACTAGCCTAAGCACCAATTTTGACATGTCTCTCATTTGTCTGAGCAAGAAATTGGTTACTTCACTCAACCATCAGACTGAAAGCAAGAGGAAAGAGAAGTCACGTTAACCTTATCAAATGGAGGCACGTTTCAGGGGTGAGAATGTGTCAAAGACAGAATAGCATGTCCCGACTTTTCGGTACACTCAGGGTTGTATCATATGCTGTAGGTAAATTATCCATTTTCTAAGTTAGGCCAGAGTGTGTTCTTTCAGCTAACTGTGAAAGCATTCTCAAAAGCTCGTGAAACCTTATTATTCTAATTACTATCACAAGGGGTTGATAAATGAATGATGAGGGCAGGTATTATTGCCATTAAATAGACCATACTCAATTATTCATTCCCAGATCTGGGGTTACAGCCCAGAGTGTACTGTACCAGGGCTCTGAGACCTAGAGACCAGGTTACAGTCTTGGTACATGGCATTTGTTGAAAGCAAATTAAGGGGTAGCCCATATCTTTCAGTCAAACATTTGGGTGGTTTGCAACCTGTAGATATTCAAGGCTTACAAGTGACAGTTAATTTTATTTTAACCACATAGAAAAGAAAATTTTATTTTAACCACTTACTGTATCCCTTATCTATACAGCCATGTCCGCTCTTCTGGACCTGTAAGTAACAATCATGCTTCTTTTTATCTACGAGCATCAGACTTGAGGGAAGGCATAGAAGCTCTTCCTCTTTAACAGTAGTTCTCAGCTCATTCTATGGCCCTTGGGTCTGTTTTAAAAGCATCCTCAAGATTTTTGATAAATTAAATCTATTTTATTTCCGTAACTACTCTGGCCATTGTGGTATTAGGAGCTAGGGATTAGCGAAGTTTGCTGTTCTCTGATGCTTTCGTTCGTTCGTTCGTTCGTGTGTGTGTCGTTCGTGTGTGTGTGTGTGTGTGTGTGTGTGTGTGTGTGTGTGTGTGTGTGTGTGTGTTATAAATCAGAAAAGAGCAGGGCATTAGGAAACTTGCGTTAGATTATATGATGCCTAGTGGTCTGGACTTCCCTCTGAAAACCAGACAGGATAGAATAGTGTCTGCATTAATTACTCTTCTGTTGCTGTGATAAACTACCCTGACAAAAGCCACTGAAAGAAGAAAGGATTTATTTTGGTCTATGGTTCTAGGTTCTAGAGGGACAGAGCACATCATGCTGGGAAAACCATGACAACAGGCAGGAAAAGGATGTCAGAGGGAACAGGAAACTGGCTGATTATATCTTCATTCTAAACACAGAAGGAAGGAAGTAGCATCAGGCTATAAAACCTTAACGCCTGCTCCCAGTGTCATACTTCTGCCAATAAGGCTACATCTTCAAAAGGTTCTACAACCTCATCAAAACCCACCAGCTCGGGGGCAGGCATTCGATGCATGAGCTTTGACCTTTCACGTTCAGCTAACCACAGAGGGTAACTGAAAGACAAAGCTAATACTACACTTGAGGTCAAGAAAACTCTCAGTAACTAAGAAAACAAACAATAAGAGCTTTTAAATATTCAAACAAAAGTGTATCTTTAATAACTAATAACATCTTTATTAGTGTTCGATAGATATGGTCTCATATTATTAAATGAATTTGGAATTAATTTTTTGATCATCATAATTTGGCTGTAATATTCACTTCCTTCTCTCTAAAGTTTTACTGATTTAATGTTCATCAATTCATAAAATTAGCATAATTATCTGTTCACACAATTAAAAAACCTTGGCCCCAATCAAAACAACCCTGAGACTTCACCTCACACCAGTGAGAATGGCTAAGATCAAAAACTCAAGTGACAGCAGATGCTGGCGAGGATGTGGAGAAAGAGGAACACTCCTCCATTGTTGGTGGGATTGCAGACTGGTACAACCATTCTGGAAATCAGTCTGGAGGTTCCTCAGAAAATTGGACATTGAACTACCTGAGGACCCAGCTATACCTCTTTTGGGCATATACCAAAAGATGCCCCAACATATAACAAAGACACGTGCTCCACTATGTTCATAGCAGCCTTATTTATAATAGCCAGAAGCTGGAAATAACCCAGATGCCCTTCAACAGAGGAATGGATACAGAAAATGTGGTACATCTATACAATGGAATACTACTCTGCTATCAAAAACAATGACTTTATGAAATTCATAGGCAAATGGAGGGAACTGGAAAATATCATCCTGAGTGAGGTAACCCAATCACAGAAAAACACACATGGTATGCACTCATTGATAAGTGGCTATTAGCCCAAATGCTTGAATTACCCTAGATGCACAGAACACATGAAACTCAAGAAGGATGACCAAAATGCGAATGCTTCACTTCTTCTTTAAAAGGGGAACAAGAATACCCTTAGGAGGGGATAGGAAGGCAAAGTTTAGAACAGAGGCAGAAGGAACACCCATTCAGAGCCTGCCCCACATGTGGCCCATACATATACAGCCACCAAACTAAATAAATGGATGAAGCAAAGAAGTGCAGGCCGACAGGAACCGGATGTAGATCTCTCCTGAGCGACACAGCCAGAATATGGCAAATACATAGGCGAATGCCAGCAGCAAACCACTGAACTGAGAACGGGAACCCGTTTAAGGAATCAGAGAAAGGACTGGAAGAGCTTGAAGGGGCTTGAGACCCCATATGAACACCAATGCTAACCAACCAGAGCTTCCAGGGACTAAGCCACTACCCAAAGACTATACGTGGAGTGACCCTGGGCTCCAACCTCATAGGTAGCAATGAATAGCCTAGTAAGAGCACCAGTGGAAGGGGAAGCCCTTGGTCCTGCCAAGACTGAACCTCCAGTGAACGTGATTGTTGGCGGGAGGGCGGTAATGGGGGGGAGGTTGGGGAGGAGAACACTCATAGAGAAGGGGAGGGGGATGGGTTAGGGGGATGTTGGCCCGGAAACAGGGAAGGGGAATAACAATTGAAATGTAAATAAAAAATACTCAAGTTAATAAAGATGGGGAAAAAATTAAAAACAAAACAAAACAAAACAAAACAAAAACCTTGGCCCCAATAGACAGTAGAATAGTTATTTTCTTATACTCCTGGCAGTTTAGAAAAAAAAATAAATATAGAGAGTGTTCTAAATTCAGCAGGGTAAATTTGATTCAGAATAAAAGTCAAGTATCCATGATCCTGGATATGTGTTCTTTATATAATCATCTATGATAGTTGAACTTTTGGTTTTAAATGATTGAGAAGTATCTGGCAAGGAAAATGAATGAACACATATAGTAGCAGAGAGAAGCGTCAGATAAATAAGCAACGCCCAATAGAAAAGACTGGAGTAGTCCGAAAGAGCAGACAAAGGTAGCATCATTAAAACAGAGCACTACAAACAGGGAGCGGAAATCCACTGGGGAAGATGAAGAAATTAGGAGGAGTTAGTTCCAAATTGAATTCTCTCTGAATGGATGAACTCTAGGCTTCCTTCTCCTACAGAAAAGATTTTTACAGTAGAGATATGCAAAACCTGTTTTTAAAAGTTTACCTTCCAGTTCTAAAATATGATGCAATTTTTTTCAATACCCTCCACTCTTGGTGGGTTTTTTCTTTGTTTATTTGTTTTTCTCTTTTCCCCATCACGCAGCTAGAGGATAAGTATTCCCAGGAAAGAGGGTTTTAGAAGAGACCCTTGCTTCCAAAATTCCCTTTCAACAGGCTTGAAGAGCACATGAGAGTTTACCATGGGTACTACAGTATGCTTACGAATTCATCATTTTGTTACAGTTAAATAGCAAATTCTGATTTCATTACCAAGGATATTTTGTTCTCTATATGTATTTATTATAACAAACAATGACAAAACTTATATGTGTGTGAGAGTGTGTGTGTGTGTGTGTGTGTGTGTGTGTACGTGTGCTTGTGTGTGTGTTAAGATTTAGAAATTTTGATGTCATGTAATTGAATTATGGTCAGTTCTGTTATGATACAATTTCCTCAAAAAGCTCATGTCAGCATATGAACTTGAACAATAGACACTATGAGTTTTATAGTGAACCCATAGATAGTACACAATTATTCAGCAACATTTCTAGTGACACATTAAAAACAAAAAGAAAAAATAGAGAAACATAGCATTAGCATTCAACACAGATTAGGAAATATATGAACTCTACAGGATGTGCAGAATGACGCTTTGAGAAGGACTTGGAACTTGCTTGTGGAAGTTTTATTTTTTTAAATATTCACACTTTATTTCTTGTCATTATTCCATAAATAAGACACTGTAATAACTATTTACATAGCATTATAAAATGCTTAGGATTTTACATGATCTGGAGATGCTTTCAAGATCACAGAAGACATGTCATGGGGAAGTAATTTTGCAAATATAAAGAATTATGCACAAATATGTCATCTGAGACAAGGGAACAGAATATGGGGAGTTTTTTAAAATGATTGATGTTTGTGGTTTATGAAGCGTGAGGGGAGGTCACCTTGATAGTGAGTGGGTGTGGCTTTTCTGGTACTTAAAAGCTAGGCAGGCAGTGAGACACGCTATGTGCATTCTGGATATTTCCAATGCTTTTTGGCATTGATGAATACGCTTTTCTATACTCACTCAATATTTCTGATGAATAAAATTACAAACAAGCAAAACCAAGATTCATGTTTTGCTCAATTCGTTCATGGTATAAATCAATCACATTAGAACAAATTTTAGTGTTGGGAAATAAACATTGTAATAGATTTGGCTTCAATCTGTTTCCCAGCATTTGTTTCTCATCTTGTACCTGTAACTCCTTTGGAAAGGAGGGAAGGAACTGTTGAGATATCATTGGTTGGGAAATACTGGCCTATTAAAGGCCCTGCAGTAACACGGACTTTGTGCCAGACCCTGACCAGGTATGCGGGAGTCCTGAGGATAGGTGTTTACATCTGAGAAATATGGATCATGAGCATGGGGACAGAGCACATCATAAGCATGGGCAAGGCCACAGAGTCAGACCACAGAGGCTGCTTAGAACTAGCAGAACCTCATACGTACTTAGAGCCTCTGGGTCAGCATTTTACAAAGTGTGTTTAAGAGCTGCCCCTCTTCTAGACTTAACATCTATTCAACAACTAGAGATTAAATGTGATGCTTACTTTGTTGCAAGGGTATGAAAAGTGAGTCATGAGATCTCAGTTTACAGCATTGTACACTCTTTAGTTAAGTTTTGAAAATGTTGTAGCTGCTTCGGATATTTTTCAATCAGTCTTTTCAATCCAGAGGTCACACCAAATATCAGACTGTTTTGACATAGTTAATGTAGTTAATTCTCGGCCAGTTCTAGGACATTTGCCAATTAAATCTCAGAGAATAATTAGGAAGGGCACAATCTAAGATCTGGGAATGAATATCCTTAATGTGTGTGAGTGTGGAACATACAATCACTAGATCCAATTTTGCAGTCAACGTTGCATCCTTTTATTGAATATCTTCCATGATCAAGATCAACAACGCAGGTCAAACAAGTGGCCTGCTGTTCACTAATGACGTCGGGTGTTGTTTGCTGACTATAGAGAGTTCACAATGGTGATGGTGTTTGTATGCCAGACCATATGTGGGCACTTGCTCTCAGGTGTGTAAGGAAGGACCATTCCTATCTCAGATGAGGTAGCTAGTGTTTGGTAGTTTTTTGATCACTCTGTATTATGAGATTCTGTGCTTAGCATGGTTATTAAGAGATATCTTCTATAAAACCCTTTCTCTAACATCCATCTAAAAAAGACTTACTCTACGTGGTAGTGAGTTCTCATTGTCATGCCTGAAGGGTTTCACCTGGAAACCACACCATTAGGGGCCACCCAATTGACGATCACATTGCAACTACAGAATCACAGTCTACTTAAATTGTCCTTCTCACTAGGTCACATGTTCTTTAGGCCCCTAGAGAAGAGAAGCCAGAGCCACCTCGAATTTTAAAGTTTGGTTTCTGGAACAGACAACAAGAAAATGAATGTTAGCCAGGTAGGGCTGATAGAATTTAGATCGGGTGGCAAAAGCAACAAGAATGTTGGCTGGATATCCATAGTAAGGGTGCTCTCAGTGTCCCAGTTGCACATAGACTACTAGTCCTGTGCCCTTGTTAACTTCTCTCCTCACATGGTAGACAGAGGACAACAGATTCTAACTGTGAGACAACAATCTCTTCAACCATCTAAGGATTATCCCTTCACAACCTAATTGTCATTTGTGTATATGACATTTTAGTTGATGTCCTCAGATACTGTGGTACCTGTAAAATGGCATTACCTGTGGCATTGTCAGCATGGAGTTTTGTGCACATGTATTTCATGACATTTGGGCAAATATAAAATTGACCATTGATGTATTTCTCAGTCCATATCCCTTCAGAATGTGTCCTGGTTAGGACACAGTCTTGTTCAGTGACTCAGGACTATAGATCCTGAAGTGACCACTCCGTAGCTGTCACTGGGGATTATACTAAGAGGGTGAGAGGAGCTAGCATTCTATACCTAACAACAATAAAAAAAACATGTATTTAACATGTTCACATTCTGCCTTTTGATAAATTAGTGTACTTTTTAATGGACACTGGATGATTCCTGAAAATGCATTGCAATTTGGGAGTCAAGATTAAAATTTAAAGTTTAAAAAATTAAAATCACATTTACATTTAAAGTTTAAATTTAAATCCCTTTCTGAATTTGAGACCTAAACTCTTCCAGTCTCTCCTCTTCTTTGATTCCATCTCCTTTGGAGTGTGACTTTTGTGCTTTAAGCCATAACTGCTCTCATGAAATTAAATACCAGGTCAATTCGTCCTGACTCTTGCTTTCTTATTTTCCATTATTTATTTTAAAGGAATACTTTTTTTTAAAGGGAAAAAATAAAAAGAATTCTGGTTGCCAGAACCTGACATAAACTTTAGGTTTAATTTTATATGTGTTTGAAATGAGAAGGAGGAAGATTCTATGTTTTGACGCTTGGCACAAAATCCCCTGCCTTCTGAGGACTCCAGGTGATTAATAAGTGAGACTAAAAAAATCTTACTTTTCCTGGTCAGAATTAATAAAATATTAAATATGCATTAAATGTTTCTGGGTTATAGATTTTTACAAAGATACCTGAAATCATGTTTGCATGTTTGGCACGAAGGTGGAAGGGTCACTGTGTAGGTATTCAGAGGGGTGTATGGGAGATAGGGGTGCAAACCAGAGCGTGAGAGGAATAGAGAAAATATGTTCAATATACTATGTAATACTTTTGCTAAAAAAGAAAAGTCTTTAGGTTATAAAATACAGCATAGATTCAATTGCAGAGAATCTAGAAGAAAGAAGATAGAAGACCCAACAAAATTAAATATCTCTTACTTGTGCGCCAACACATGTCTGCCTACTTCTTATTTTCTCGTCACAGGGAAGCAAAGAAATTTGTGAGTGAAAATGAAGGAGCTCTTGGGAAAGGAAAAGGAAAGAAGTGGTTTGCATTTAAGATGATGATGGCCAAGGTAAGCATTTTCATAACTCAGTCTGGTCAGTGTCAGAGTGACCCTAAGGGAGAGAGAACACTGTGTCTGTTCTGAGGGGGCAGAACCAGTCTTAACTGTTGGTTTGCATACAGCAAAGGATCCTATAGTAAATTCATGGACTATAGCATTAAAATATGTATTAAAATATGGCAAGGTTAAGATTATCCTTTAAGACAGAGTGAAAATTTTAAATAGTTGCAAACACTGATTTGTACCATTTATAATTTTTATGTTATTTATGATGTGCATGATTTTACCACTTCTAAGCGTCAAAGACTATGCAGTTGGTCCATTTTTATTTTTTAAAGGTTCTAGGTCCACTGGTCAGGATTTCTTCTAAATATCTATATGTTGAAGGGCCTTAACCTCCCTATCTCACCCTATACTCTTTTCTTTTTCTATCAGGAACATCAATTATGAACTGGAAAGGCAACAAGGGAAAATAATATATTCATACAAGTATAAATTTTAGAGAAATATAGGGAGGAAGCTTGCTTTTATGTGCACTTATTGTGGCCAAGCATAACACTGAATTTCTCTATAAAGTTACACTTCTCACAGTGAAGTAGGTCCATAGGTATTATTGCCTCTATAAATTCTGTAAAAACTGTATCTAAGTATCTATTGAGAGAGAGAGGTTTGCAAGGAAACTGAAGATCTTCATTTTCACTTAAATGCATACAAACAGTTAACTTTATTTGCCTTTTATCTTTTAAAGGCATTCAGTCATTCTGTGTGTGACTAAGCTTTGTTTCCTGCATCTTTATTGCACAACTGGAGTCATGGGATACAGCTCTTGATGCTGTGTGGGTTACAGTTCATGTTTAAAAGTATTGCATTATGCACTGTATGAAGATGTCACAATTTACATATTCACATATTCTACTCCAGATGGGCATCTGGGCCATCCCTAGTTTTTAAGTAATCTTTTGAACTTCAGCTTTAGACTGTTGTGTCTACTTAACTTTCACACTGTCCTGTCATAATGAACACATATGGAAGGTTTTATGCCCTACCCCAATTTCTCCTTAGTCCTCTTAACCATGGATAACCCAACACTATAGAGGAAAGTGGAAGGAAGACCTTTGAAAAAATGGATTCTTTATTTTTCTGTATGCCATCTCTTTCTATTTAGTTGACTATTGTCTGTTCTCAAAATAAAGTGCCCCATGTAAACAATAATCATGAATTAAATAACCTGCATTCACATAGGCTACTTTAGGAGACCAGAAGTGTTTGAAGGAAGATACTATTCTCTTATTCATAAGTCTATCAGTTTCTCATGCATTGAATATTAAACATAAAGTTTATGGCAATCACCTGACTAATACAAGGCTCATTTTCTTGTCTGGTAGATTGTATAGATCTTTCTGAGTGGTCAGTACAGTCCATTTAAAACAGAATCAATGTATGTGTGTGTTTATATTTTTTCTGTTTGTTCTGGAACTGGTGTGTGACAATATTACTCAGACTGTCCTTGACACTGCTATTTTTGTGGATCAGTTTCCCAAGTAACTAGGATTGTGAGCATGTCTGACAATCACTATTTCTTCCTTAAATTAAGTTATATGAGAATGGTGGTAAATAGAAACAGAAGTGAATCCTGCTGTTGTCCCCTTTTACAGAACAGCAGTATTTGATGGCAACGAGCTCCCTGGAAGCCATTGTCTTGTGATTTGGGGAAATGGGAGAACAGATATTTAGAAACGTAAGAGTTTGTACTTTACTAGTATTTAACCTTGTTTTCAGAAATGGGCAAAATTCCTCCGTGATTTTGAGAACTTCAAAGCTGCTTGTGTCCCATGGGAAAACAAGATCAAGGCAATTGAAAGTAAGTATCCACCAGATATAATTCGACAAGGAAAGCTCTCTGAGAATCAAGTCTCATAAGCTTTCACGGACCTTTCCCCATTTAGGGACTCTTGGGGAAATTGAAAACCAACCCAACTGCCAACACAACTAACGAAGCAAAGCTTGACTTCCTCATGGCGAAGCTTTGTGTTAGTCAGCTGAATGCTGAGATGAAAACCTGAACTGATAGACTTAAAAGGATAGGATGTTTATTTTGGCTCACTGTTTCAGTTCATAGTCCATAGTCACCTGGTCCTGTCCCACCGGGCCAGTGTGGCTCAATGCATAATACTGGGATTGTGTGGTAGAAATAGCCTGATCCCTGTGCAAAAGCAGTGAGGATGCAAACCAAGAGGCGAAGAGGGACTTTGGTCCTGTTCCATTTACCAATGACTTAAAGCCCTTACTCTAGACCTCCTCCTCCTAAAGATGCCCCAACCTCTGTACAACATGGGTGGGGGGCATTCCAGATTCAAACTGTGTCATTGTACCAGTGCTTATCAAGAACAACACTGGAGATGTCACTTTCTTGTTTTAGTCTAAGCAAAAGCACTTCTCTCTCAGGCAGGAAAGGTAGTATTGTGTCCAAGGACACTGCCTATATTGGGAAGGCAGTGAATAATATACTGTAAACACATACTCTTTGGAACTTTAAAGATAACCACAAGGACCATTTTTTAAAACAATAAGACTTAATAGCTTACATCTAAACCTATAAAGAAGAATAAACACAAAGAATTTGCTATCTTGATGTCATAAAGGACTCACTCTGTGTAACACTCAGCATGTACAGACAGGCCAAAGCTTGTTTAATATAGTTTTATTTGGTGGATACCTATTTCACTGACATGATTGGGCATGTTTAGAGGTGGCTGTCTCTCAGGTTTTGGTCCTTCATTAAATGAGTCATTAATGGCAGTGAATTAAAATATATCAGCTCATAATTTTCATGTCTCTCCATGTGTTTCTCATAACATGCCTTTCTTGCCTGATATTCCTTCAGTGTTTCTCCCTATTCAAAATTCTAATTTTAAAGTGAGTCTTTGTATATAATCTCACTTCACTTTATGCTTATTTTTCTTAATAAGCATGAAAGCAGGCAATTTTTGTTTACACCCAGAGCCCACTTGTCACTCAACAAATATGCAATGAATCAAATTACAGATGTATTTTTCCAAAGGTCTACCTCACTTTAGATATTAATAGACAGGGTTTCCTGTGCATGAAAAATGATATTATAGAATTTCAAGGTTTCAGTGGCACAGGTGAAATACATAATCTAGCCCCAAAGAACAGAACATATGGAATATTAAGGTCTTGTTTAGGGGTTGGGGATTTAGCTCAGTGGTAGAGCGCTTGCCTAGCAAGCACAAAGCTCAGGAAAAAAAAGGTCTTGTTTAAGGGCCAGCAAGACATCTGAGTGGGTGGGCACTACTAATCCTGATGAACTGAGTTCATTCTTCCGGACTCACAAGGAGGAGGGAGCCAGATCTGTCCTTTGACTCACATGGCATATGCATCATGACATGAATGCAATAAGATAAAAGTTTAATATGATTTAAAAATTAGAAAACATACCCAAAATGAGACCTGGATCAATTTACATGGAAAAAACTTTGGATTAATCCTTGCTCTGCCAAAAGTTGGCTGTCATATTTTAGCCCTCTGGTCTTTACTACACTTTTAGACCAGATGTGAGCTATATTATGAGAAACTTGTTATTTGTATGGATGTGTAGAAAATATACAGTAACAAAGAAATATTTCTTTTCTTTTTAAAACACAGTAGAACATGAAGGTTTCAGCCTAGTTCAGTAGCAATGCCGTGTTAATTTGTGTTTTATAATTATCTTGATTATAATTGTATACGGGAATCAAATATATTCATACACACACATATACAATCACCAGCAAGCCATTTTGTCATGGACATTACTAGAAACTCACACTTTCTTCAATTAAATTCCTTCCTCCTCCAGTAAATTTGAAGCAGTTAGGCTGGTCAATTAACGAAGTATGGATTATTTCCCTTTCCACACATAACTTGTTGTTTGAGTGGTTGTCCTATTTCTTTACCAGGACCGATCCTTTTCTTTAGCTGTGAAGAACTGTCCCTCTGCCAACCACCATTTTCACTATGACTCACCCAGAGGCACATGAGTTCAACACTACCAACATCACCTCAACTGATTCTTATGTGTCTACAGGGTGTACATTTCCTTCCTAGTACATAGCCCTATCACAGTAGTAGTTGAGTACAGTTGTAGCACAACTGAGAGAGAAGGTGTGCCTAGCTCCGGCCTATTTAGCTGTTTACTTTGACCAAGCTTTTAGAAGCTTCTTGCTTTCTGCCAGGCCAGTGATGACGAGTGCTGCAGAATCCATAGACAGTTATTATATCTGGGGAATGTGATTCTCATTTCTTAGCTATTTACTCTGAAGCTATCATTTCCTCACATCCACCTATTCTGTAGCATTCCAGTGCACTATTATAGTCACAAACACACCACATACTTTCAGATTATGGTCTGAGGTAGGACTCATGAAATGTGAAGGATTGTGTGCTTTGAGCTATTGAATGAAATAACCATCTCATAGGCATCAGTCTGCCTGGAAAAGTATCTTTCTAAGATGACCTTTGAGGCTGAACTGAATGGAGAATAAAAAGCAACGTAATATGGGTTCTGTTCTCTAAAGGTTATGACCGTTTTGTCTCTGCCATCTGTGTTGAATGGTCTATTTTTATCTCTGGTCCTCTATTGTTACATCCAGGGCTTCATATGAATTTTTTAGGTTTGGTTGTTACACAAAGCCATTTCCAGCCCAACAATACCTTATGTATAATTTATAATGAGGTTTTGATGTATAGTGACATGTAAAATTATTTATTTGAGAGAAAATTATTGCAAAATTTAAATGGAATACAGATTTTTACTATGTGCCTATTTAATTATATTCTCAAAGTCTTTTTAGAATGAAGTTGGCACAATATGTTCCATATTTATAAAATACATTTTGTAATGAAAGTAACATGAATGCTTTTCTCTGAAAGAAATGACAGTTTAATTATACAGGAGCTTCAGAAAGATTATTTTATTACTTTGGGGATTAGGACCATTTTATCATATATCTCATGTTGCTTTCAAAAATGATCTTGGAGTTTGTTAATAATTTCAAAAATGCTCAGTGAAAGTCTACTGTGTACTAGTTATCTTTCTTTTATTTTTTTAATTTTATTTTTCTTGGATATTTTATATATTTACATTTCAAATGTGATCTACCTCCTTCCCCCTCCCCCTGCTTCTGTGAGGATACTACTACTCCCACCCACCTACTCCTACCTCAATGCCCTGGCATTCCCCTACATTGGAAAATGAGCATCCACAGGACCAAGGGCTTCTCCTCCTATTGATGCCAGATAATGACATCCTTTACATATGTGGCTGGAGCTAAGGGTCCCTCCATGTGTATTCATTAGTTGCTGGGAGCTCTGGTTGGTTGATATTGTTATTCTTTCTATGTGGTTGCCAGAGCCTTACTGATACACATGAGGATGCTTGCAGCTAACCATTGGACTGAGCACAGGGACCCCAATGGAGGAGTTAGAGAAAGGACTGAAGGAGCTGAAGGGGTTTGCAACTAGGTATCTTTCTAAGCACCATTGCTACTGACAAAGATGGACCAAACTCTGCCCTTACTGGCTTACTTCCGTATGTGTTAATGTTGTGGGTGGTTGGGTAGAGAAGACAATAAAATATAAACTAGACAGTAAAAATAGTATGGATTATGGTAAGTGATATGTGCCCATGGGCGATATGAGGCAGTAGCTTGCCACTCCCTTTATTGGGGGGTGGGGTTCAAGACAAGGTTTCTCTGTGTAGCCCTGGCTATCCAGAAGACCGGGCTGGCCTAAAACTCAGTGATCTTCTTCTCTTTGCCTCCTAATCTCTGCTAGAATTAAAAGATTATATCACCATGTTTGGTTTAAGAAATTGTTTTAAAATAATTATTTGTTACATATACACTTTTACAAATAAAAGGTGAAAACATACTAGGTTCTCATACTAGTAAGATGTATGTTCTTTTTTTTTGGTTTATTTATTTATTTATTTACTTATTTATTTATATGTATGTGGGTACACTGCTGCTGTTTTCAGACATACCAGAAAAGGGCATTGGAGCCATCACAGATGGTTGTGAGCCACCATGTGGTTGCTGGGATTTGAACTCAGGACCTCTGGAAGAGCGGTCGGCACTCTAACCACTGAGCCGTCTCTCCAGCCCAAGATGTATGTTCTTATATTTAAATAGTTAAATCTCAGCTGAATAGTTGGTATGGCAGGACACAGAGCATTGTCAACGTTTTTCAGAGTTGATTGACATTTTGATCTTATAACTGTTAATGCTGAAAATGACACTGTGTATAAATATGCAGTGCATAGTGGCAGAAGTATATTTTAATTGTCATAAATTCTCTCTGAATCCTAAGCCAAAATTCATTCAACAATTTTTTAAAAATGTAGTTCAACTAAGCAATTGAAATAGAAATTCTTAACATCAAGCATTCTAACTCTATTTAATCTAAATATGTACTAATTTACATGCAGGGCAGTAATGTTAGGAAAATAAGAGAAGTTGTTTTCCATAACTAAATGAAACAGAAGTTTCCTGTCTTGCTATTTCTCAAATCCGGGTAAGGCATCTCAGGCAATGCTCATTGGCATTGGTGGACTGAAGGCATTCACAGTGCCGAGTGGAGACATTACTCACAACCACGCTGCTATAAAGGCATAGTGTGTAACACAGATCAGCACGGCCAGAGATATCTTGGATCCATTATGTGTTTGGTTTTGAGTGAAGTTTTGGTCACCATGTATTCATAAGCCCTTCATTGTTGACAAATTATTCATGGCCACATATCAGTTGTGTGATCGTGGGGTCATGACCCCTAGTTTACGGAATCTTCGATTGATCCCAGTAACAAAAATCTGTTCTGATAGCTGTGTTTCTCAGATTAGAAATTACTTCAAAAAGGTAACCTGGAGCACAAAGGCTAATGCTCATATTACCCTGCTGATCTACGCACCACAGGAAACACAAAGCAAGCATTTCACTAGATTTTCTACCTCTAGGCTCATTTGAAAAAAACACTGCTTTGTATCCTAGCCAAGTGCTGGTATTTACATTGTATTCATAAGGCAGGTCATTTACTTGTCTTTTTCCATTCAGAAATATGTGATAGGTCTCTCTCCCTCTTCCTCTCCCTCTTCTTCTCCCTCTCTCTCCCTCTCCCTTCCTGTGTGTGTGTGTGTGTGTGTGTGTGTGTGTGTGTGTTATTACCCATCTGTTCAAGAGAAAATTATGTATGATGACAGTCTACAAATTACATTCCTTAATAATAAATAACCAGAGGGAGAGGTGAAGCCTTAATCTTTAATTTAAAAGAAACACAAGAAAATTCATGACAAGAATATGCATGTACTTAATTTTCACTTTAATACACATGAAAGAGTTTTAACACATTTCTAATGTACTATAAAAGCAGCATTTATCAGCTGTGTTAAAAAGGAAAAGAATGGGCTATTTATGGGTGCAGACTAAGTTGTGAATTTAAATAGCCTTAGAAATTACTTACGTTCTTTCAGATGTGCATGCTCATTTCATTATTTTACACATTATATTTAAAAATAATTTAACTATAGATCGACTTGAGGAGATATCCCATCGTGATTAAAAGGGATCGAGAGTTGGAAACAAAGACTTGTAGGTGAGCACAGTGTGGTTTAGAAGCCTGGCTTATTACTTACCACTAGTGTGCCCGGTTCACAGGGAATTGTTCACTAGATGGGCTAGGACACTGATTCCTTGCTTTTCAATTGCAGTGAATCAATTCTGCTTCACTCAATTTCTCTGTTTCGATGTGTGTGTGTGTGTGTGTGTGTGTGTGTGTGTGTGTGTGTGTGTGTGTGTGTGTGTGTGTTGTGTGACAGGAAGACAGAGTCAGAGAGAAAATGAGAGATATAGAGACTAATAAGACAGCAACAGAGACAGAGACTCAGACTGTTGAAGGATGCAGTCACCATCATCATCATCATCGTGGTGGACAAGACTCTTTTTCCACTTGCACTCTTTCAGCTACACTGCATGAATGCCAGCAACTTCCAGTATTATATATAACATATATAATTGCTTTCTTTTTGTGTGTGTGTGACATCCTGGTCCTTGGATGTCACCAAGCGCCCCACTGTATCAGCTATAGTACCTCTCTCTTGTTATTTCACCTTTACCCACTATAGGGCAAACATGGATGGAATATGGCCTCTGGATCCCCCAGTCCCTCTGACTATGTTTGAGTCTTTTCTAAACTCATCCTCGTTTTGATGGAGTCTGTTTCACTGGAAGTTCATTGTCTTTATACTTAGGATTCTGTAAAGAGTTTGCTCTCAAATAAAAGTCGTGGAACTCCTTTCAAAGAACCCACATTTCAGTTTGGATGCTCTAGCCTTAGAAAAGATGTTTGGTCTTTAGTGTAGATATGTGGGTTGGAGGAGGGGATGCTTTCTCAAATATGCCTTTTGCTTTTGCATGTAAGCATTTTAAACTGTATTCCCGAGGAGTGCGTTTGCCTGTGGTTGTGTGTGAGGACTGAAAGTGAGGAGCACGGTGGTAGCCAGATGAGTGAAGCCGAGTAAGAACAAACAGGCTGAGAGGGTGAAAGGAAGGCAGGGTGCAAGGATGGAAGGACGGACAGATGGGGAGAAGGGAGAGAAAGTAATGAAATGGGAAGGAGGAAGCAAGGAGAAGAAAAGGAGAAAGAGAGGGAGGGAGGAAGGAAAGGAGGGAGGAAGAAGGGAGGGAGGAAGAAGAGGAGGGAGGAGGAAGGGCGATTCCACACTCCGTACTCAGCATCTTCATCAGGGCATCTCCCATGTGTTTGCACAGAAAGCTTTGCACCAGCTGCCCAGAGGCAGTCCCTTGTTCTCCTCCCGGACCAAGGACCGCTTCAATAAAACATGATCAGTAAGCCTGACTAGGAAGCCTCAGATGGTTGTTACCAGAGAACAGAGATAAGAGCTGTGCAATGCTGTGAAACCACTGGGAGCCAAGGAGATGATCAGATGTCCCTGGGGGGTCAGACCTGCTCTAGGGCTGTGCTGCCAGGCCAGTATAAGTGGCTGCAGTCCCTTGGCAGGGACAGGTCACAGATAACCGTTACCGTGTGCCACGAGTCCGAGTTCATTTTTAGATGTGAACACAAATTCTTAGGTGTCAAAGTCACCGATTTCATCCTATATGTCCACTTAGAAAGTGATCTCTTTTCAAGTTTCTTAAAACAAAACAAAACAAATCCAAACAAAACAAAACAAAAGACAAAATCAACAACAAACCCTGCTCCTGTATTGTGGTAATAAATGGAACAGTAACTGAAGAATAGCCCAAGCCTCCGAATGACAGGCATCACGGATGTGAAGTCAGCCTCACCCTTGCAAGCACAGGCTGGAATTTGCACTGTGGGAGCCTTCCCTTACCTGTAGGAAGGCTTCCATATTAGGAAAGTTTCAAAGCTAGAGGTCTAAAGATGAGCATTGGTCCCTACAGGGCATTTGCTCAATAAAATAGACCAAAGGGACTGGCACGGGGTTTCTGAGGCTGTATACTGACCTTCCTTAGACCGTGAAAGTAGTAATCCGTAAGACTGGGGTCTGAGACCTAGATGCCGAGCCTGAAGTGATCCCTGCAGGATCCGGGGCTTTTCTATAGCCTACCGCAACCGCATCTCATCCTCAGTTTGAGAGTTTCTTTTTCTTTTTAATTTTAAATTGTATGTGTGTAAGTAAGTGTTTTGCTTCGATGCATGCCTGTGCATTACATGTCTGCCTGGTGCCCCAGGGGGGCCAGAAGAGAGGGTTAGGTCTTCTGGAAATAGAGTTACAGATGGTTTGTGAGCCACCGTGTGGGTCCTGGGAATCGAATTTGGGTCCTTTTGAAGAGTAGCCGAGTAGCCAGTGTTCTTAACTACTGAGCCATCTCTCCAGTCTAGAATTCTTATTCTTTTCCCACTGATCTCAGCTTTAAGATGTTTTGTGCATTTGTGTTCTCCGTTAGTGAGAATTGGACAGATCTCTGCTTGTCCTCAGAGCAGGTGAGTTGACAAGAGTCTCGCCTGATGCTGTCTATTGTGGCTTCCAAAGCTCAAAGGTGATTTTGAAAAGGCATGCACCTGTCTGACCTCCAGCCCCACTACTTAGCACCTTCCCGCTATCTTTTATAACTTTTTAAAACAATTTCTACTGCTGTAGGACGCCCTACCCAGCATGGTTTAGCCTCCTGTCAACCGCATCTCCTGCAGATTCTCTCTTCCGTTAGACTCCAGTCTCATAGGCAGTATTTTGGTTGGGCTGTTAAAAGCCTGTGTCTGTCCCGGGATCCCTGATCTCATTCTTCACTCTGTTTCGGTGCCTCTTTTCTCAGCTGGGAACGTCGCTACCTTCGATTTCTGATCATCTTCTCTAACACCTTCCTATACAAACAGATCTAAAGAACCTCCTCTTGTCCGGCAGTGGTGGCCTCTATTCTTAGCACCCAGGAAGCAGAGTTTGAAGCCAGTCTGATCATAGAGAGAGTTCCAGTACAGCCAGGGCTACAAAAAGAAATCATGTCTTAGAAAAACAATTTAAAATTAAAACGAGAGAGGGGGGAGAGGGAGGGGGAGGGGGAGAGAGAGAGAAGTACAGGGGAAGAGGGAGGGAGGGAAGGAGGGAGGGAGAGAGGGAGAGAGGGAGGGAAGGAGGGAGGGAGAGAGGGAGAGAGGGAGAGAGGGAGAGAGGGAGAGAGGGAGAGAGGGAGAGAGGGAGAGAGGGAGAGAGGGAGAGAGGGAGGGAGGGATCTCTCATTCCCTTACTGTAGGACCTGTCTGGGTACACTTCTCACTCACACACCCATTGTAAAGTCTTCATATGTGTTTGGGTACATACAGTATATTTATAGTTCAATTCACTGAAACATCACTCCTTGGAGCAGCCACACCACCTATAATACTGCGTTCTATATTGATAAAAAATTCTGCCAGAAGGAACTTAGGCTGTGTGCTATGATGTTCAGCATCTGCACCACCTCCATAAAATGCAAGCAATTGGAGCCATCCACAAGGGGACAGTCAATGTGTTTATGAGAAGGACTTGATTAGTGTGTTTATCATTTGTCCAAGTAAAAGAGCACTGCAGTCACCGTGATTGTCCCCAACAGCAGGCTGGGCACCAGAGCTACTGCTTTCTGTGTGTCTACTCACTGAACTCATGGATGAAAGCACCTCATATAGGTGGTGCTTGGAGCTGCTAAACTGAAGGGAGTTCTCCCCTCGATGGACCCTGTAGGCACAGGTTGCAATTTACAGTGACATTCTGCATCCTTCTGCACCCTAGGAAGTGCTGAAATGTCTTCTGAGAGAAAGAAGAGCGACTGCCAATATAAGGTGGTCCAATGCACTTCCATTTTTAAAATTTTATTTTTTGTGTGTGTGTGTGTGTGTGTGTGTATTCCCCACATGCTCAGGGTGGGGAGCAGATGTGTGCAGGTTTCTGATTGGCCAGAAGAGGTTATTTGATTTCTTGGAGCTGGTGTTAAGGCTGGCATTAAGATTGTTTGGCATTTGGTGCTGGGAGTAGAGCAGGAAGTGTTCTTCATTGATGAACTATCTGTCCAATTCTAAGCATGATCACTTTGGAGAATCGCTAAGAGAAGGCTGGTTTTCAATGTTGCTGCTGTTGTTTTGACTTTCTTTTAGCTTTTTAATTTTCTTTGTAATAGGTCAGTTTGGTTCCTCAGTGGCCTCATACTTCCTGTTCCTGAGGTGGATGTATGGCGTCAACATGGTTCTCTTTATATTGACCTTCAGCCTCATCATGTTACCAGAGGTAAGCTCTGACTTCCAGTAAGGGATACTGAAAAATAGTCTTAAGTGATTTCTGTCGGCCCCACCCTCCTCCTCACTCCTCCATACCCCCCTTATTTCCCTACCCCCCTTGTTTACTCTTTCTTTCTCAAATAGAGTGACTGACTATGGTCATTTCTTCATAGATAGGATTTACAGCACGGGTAAGCTTCAAAATAGTACCTATAGCCAAAGGTACTATTTTCCAAGGGTATATGATCACTTATGGAATTACACATGACATAGAGTATTTATGTCTAAGTGTGTACTTTACATGGGAAAATTCCTGGCTTTGATCAGAATTGTATTGGTTCCTACCCCAATGCCAAGCATTATTGGTCAATGAGGAGATTTACTATAACCACTGGACTGTATTTACTCTGTCAAATTTGCTTTCCAAATTGTTCTTCACATAATTGAAAGTTCTAGTTTTTCTTAACTGGGGGAAACATAGCACTAGCCACATCTTCCTAAAATAGGTTTCTCTTGTCTCAAGTACATAGTTGATGTGATCAGAAGCCAGATAGGGTGTTAGGATCAAAGTCAGAGAAATAGAGGCTCAGACTGAGGAGTAAACACAACTCTGAGCAGATGTTGGGAAGAATGAGTGGAGGCCAAACCACAGGGACGTGTAAGCCTTACTCACATGAAGAAGCTTTGAAGTCTTTGGGCGCTTACCCTACAAAAGCTTGGTGGAAGTTTGTGTAACTTACAAAGAACCTGTTCTGGTACCCGTATTTTTTAAAACCAATTTGTTTAATAAAAGATTATTAATGGCCTGAACTGTATGTTTGAATGACACTATATCCATCCAGCTTAAAACTAGTCACGTCTACATTTGTAATAAGCTTCCTAGTTAGTACAATAATATTGCCTTCCTGCCCTAAAGAGACTGGCTTCCCACAGAACAAAAATATCTCCACACTCCACATGACACAGACTGGAGAGGAAATTTCCCATCCCCATTTGAAATACCCAAATTAGGTATTGGGTAATTCAGTGACAATTACTAAGTTATTTATTATTTGGGGTAATTTGGTCTGGCTCTAGGACCCACACCTCTTTTATCACCCAGATTTTGCATTTAGTCAGCTAGTTTTATAATTCCCATGAAAATTACGAGGAATATCTGAGTCTGGTTGGCTCAGATGACAGTGGGATCAAGTTACAAGTTTAAGGCAGTGTAGCCAAATGTGTGTGTGCCTCTCACCCATTCCAAAGGAAGCCAGATTTTATTCTTGCTTCTCTAAGGAAACAAGACTCTGCACTCCACCACTGCCCACTGCTGCTCCCCTTACCTCCTTAGCAGGTAGAGCCAGGAGTCTTTTACTCAAATGCTGTGTAAGCTCTATGTGAAAGAAGCGGAAGACTGTTGGTAAGTCCTTTGACTCTCCTTTGAGATTATGTAAAGCACAGCACACTGAGGGAGTGAGCTGGGAGCTTTCTGCCTTTGGATACCTGGTCACAGATACTATAGGACACCTTGTTTCCTGAGCAATTATTTCTTACTCCAGAACAGGAACAAAAGAGGTCGAGCTCCCTGTGCATTAGCAGAAAGACCAGCATCTCCCAACCACATGATCGTACTTCATAGCTGTTTTTTCCAGCATCCCACCTAGTGTTGTTCTGAGGTGTGTGACTTGTTGTCCCAGATTTACATGTGTCCTTTCAAGCCAGATACTTTCATTACCTTTGCTCTCTAGGCCTTTGGAGTGAAGCTGTGTGGGAAGAAAGTATTTCCTGTTCTGGTCAAAGGAAGAAAGAAAGCAGCTAAAGGGCTGTGGTGGGAGATCATGCCATTCGTGCAGCGGGAATCAGGAGCGGCTAATTTCTAGCCTTTGTCTGGTCAGCCTCTGCATTCAGGCTTCAAACTATGTCCACCAACTTCCTCAGAGAGAGGAAAGTTCATTTTGTCTGTGAAGCAGCTTATGGTTGCCAAGCTATGGGGGCTGGAGGAGGCCTTCTGGGTCCTTCCTTTGACACTATTCTTGCCCTATTCTTAGTTTACTGCTCTTGGTACTGTTCTCTCCTTAGCCCATAGCACAGATTCAGGGCAGAAACCCTGACCTGGAGATGGCACAGATACCTCTGTACTCAGGATGTGAGTGTTTGCACCCAGTGGATATCTTCTGATTAATTACATGGCTGGTTTTCCTGAGGCTTCAGTTCTTTTCATGAACCCTCTTTCAATATCCTCTTTTAAGGGGAATCTCTCTTATGAAACCGTGGGTAGTACCATTTGGAGGAACACTTTGGTACTTTTCAACTAAATATTGTTACTATCGTGGTAGGAGTGAACACGGGGCTTCTTAGCAAGCCTTCTGGGGACTGTGGTTGGCCCGCTTTGCTCTTCATTCAGTGAATTCAGAGTGTAGGGTCTTTATATCCTTTGTTCTTAATTCTGGACTTAGTGAATTCCCAGAAAATGAGACCCCACATGGAGACCCAAAGAGTCTGAATGAAAAACTTTCCAACGTGTTTTTTAAATAAAACCGTTTGTGATCACATGTGGGGCTCAGATTTGCTTTAACTGCTCTTTTTGCTTTTTCTAGTACCTCTGGGGTTTACCATATGGCAGCTTACCTAGGAAAACAGTCCCAAGAGCTGAAGAGGCATCTGCAGCAAACTTTGGTGTGCTGTACGACTTCAACGTAAGTTTCTCCACATAGAGTCTGTAGAGACCAGCTTTTTTTTTTGTTGTTGTTGTTACCCAGAAACTCTATGCTCCTTTACATAGGGTTAGGGTTAGGGTTAGGGTCTTAAGAGATATCCCTACCTCCTGTTTATAAAAGACTGTATGTGTCAAAGTGTGTCTCTGTGTATGAATAAGGTTTACACACATGATAAATATGATTAAATAGGAATATTGAATATGGACAAAAGATGAGCTCAGATCCTAAAGATTCACGTCAAATTTTCTTCTTCCCTTGAATAAAGAACAAGGGAATTATTTTCAAATGTGCTCTTTGAAAAAATCTTATGGGATTTTTGGTAGACTCCATATTAACTCCTTCGCCAGCCTACACAAGAATACACGAATACTTAATAGTCACTACTAAATTAAAAAGAAACACTTATGTACTGAGAAATATCAAATTCTACAAAATACTGAAAAAAGCACTAATTCACTATAATATTAAAATAAATAGTATTTTACTATAGCACTAACAGTAGTCTTACTCAACACCATAGTTTGCTGTCCTTGTCAACTTAAAGAGGGAACCTGAACTAAGGAACTGCTTCTATCAGATTAGCCTATGAGCACGTCTTTAGGGCATTTTCTTCATTTATGACTTACGTGGGAAAGCCCAGCCTACTGTGCATGATGTGGTCTTGGTAGGTGGGCTTGCACTATTTATGAAAGGTAGCAAGCCAGGTAAAGCAAGCCAGCGTGGTCAGCGTTTCTTCATAAATTTCTACTGCTTTTTAGTTCCTGCCTTCAGGTTCCTGCCTTGTGTTCTGTCCTGGAATCCCATGAGGATGAACTATAACCTGTCAGTTCTCCCCAAGTTGGTTTTGATCAATATTTTATCACAGCAACAATAAGTGAGTTAGAACGTTTAATTATTGTGGCACAAACTTATTGTTGCCTATTGAAAAATCATTTTGGGGTATGATTCAAGCCTGTGATGATGTAATTCTATAATTTCTTTTTAAAATACTAACAAGATCAGAGATGGGCAGAGTTTAGGATATTGATAATTTAATCAATTTTCTGGAGAACTTCAAATGAGAATTAAATTTTGCATATTTGATGTGATAAAGATAAAGACCCCTCAGATTGCCTCTTTATAGTCAATATGTGTGCATTTACAGATATTTTGGTTTCTAAAATTTAAGCTTCTTAAGATGAGAAAATGACTGCTCTGTATTCTTTTCAGTTCCTAATATGGTCTTCATTAAACTGGTAGATGGCTCTCGTGAACCCTGCTTTCTGTCTTCGAAGTTTGACTGTTTCTAGTTTTTTTTTCAAATAGATGAATCAGATGACATCTAGTCTTATGAGTCTCACCGAATAGCAATCCTGAGTAAGGGAAAGATTTTTTTAGATTGATGTGATGAAAACCACAGAAATAAATTTATGTGATCAGTACCAGAAGACAGAATTTTTATGACAGAATTCTAGTCTCTAAGAAGATACAGCAAGCTATTGAGGAAGCATGAAGCACAGAATCAGTAGTAAGTTTTTCATTTTTGAGTCTTAAATCACCCTAGTTGGCTATGTCATTAAAGTCAACATTGACTCATTAAATATAAGCAGCATGCACTGGCCTCACAAAAATGAATGCAATGTGGCTCTTGGTCTATTGTACTTTTTAAAATAGAAGTAAGATAGATTTGCCATGACTAGGGGAAGAAGAAGGGGATGCAGTAGTGACAGGAGATAAAGCCAATCAGCCATGGGAGATTTCAGGTAAGCGGCCACTGGCCACTTCCCTGACTGGGCCTGAGGTAGCCGGGGAAGGTTTGGGAATGCCCAGCCTTTTGAAGAAGCCAAGGCATTTAAAAATAAGCCTGTGTGTGTGTGTGTGTGTGTGTGTGCGTGCGCACGCGCATATGTGAGTGTGTGTTTTATTTGTGAATCTAAAGACAGTTCCTGGGTGGTGACACTGCTTTGACTGTGGCACTTGTGTACCTGCCCAGGAATTATCATTGGGCTCTCCTAAACCTTCCGCTGCTATCCCAGGCCCAATCAGTAAAGTGACCTGTGGCCACATACCCAAAATATCACATGGCTGGTTTGCTTTACCACTGCTGCATTCCATTCTTCTTCTCCAGGTCATGGAGAATTGCTCTGTTTCCTCTGCGTCCTACTTGCACAACTCTTAAGTAATCCCTCCCTGTGCTCAGCCATTAGCCATAGGCATCCTTATTGATTGATCAAAAACTGACTGGGGACAAGGACCTTTAGCAACTGGTCATGCAGATTCCTGATTGAATCAAAGCATTAGAACCAATTTGCAACAGATAGGCAATATGATGGGCTGTAAACCATATTAGCAGAACGGTAACAAGAATAACAACAAGAAGAGGGGACTGAGGAGTCCTGTTCAGGTGTAGTGCTTACTTTTTTCTATTGCAGTGGCACTGAATTAAGTAACATATAAAAGAATTTAATTGGCCTTGTGATTCCGGAGGGCTATAGTTATGATGATGCAGTGAAGGCAGGAAAACAGGAAGCTGGAGAAGCAGCTAAGATTACACATCTTGATCCATGAGGAGGAAGCAGAAATAATGTCTTTTGGAACCTCAAAGCCCATTCTCATTGAAAGCTGCAAGAAAGCTGCACCTTCTAATCCTTCCTGAACAGCTCCACCATCTGAGGATCAAGCATTTAAACATAAGAGACTATGGGGGTCATTTTTGTTCAAGCCGCCATATGTGATTAATTCTACTGGAGAAGGACTGTGTTTCATAGAATAAAGTTTTTTTTTTTTTTTAAGATTTAAAAAACATCATCTCACCTTGATACCTTAAAATTTTCAGCTTTAATTGTGGTATGATTTATAGACCATTAAATTTACCTGGTGTAAGCATGTGACTTGATAACTTAAAGTAGATCTGTGCGACAGTAATCATAAATCATCCTTAAAACACTTCTAACACCTCCCATGGAGGTCTTTTGTGCCTGTTTGCAGTTCAGTCTTCACCTCCCAATCTCATACAAATATTGCATCTATTTTTTTCCTATGATTTTGTGTTTTCCAAAATTTTTTGTCGGAATAACTGCAGTCATATGGCATGTTATATATCTGGTCTGGTATTTTTCATTTATTATGTTTTAGGTTTACTTATGCTAAGCATACATCATAATTTATTGTACAGAAACACTTCATTGCATGCCTTTAATTTTCTTTGTTTATCTATTCGCGGGTGAATGATGAGTTTCTGCTATGTTTTGGTTATTCTGATACTGCTACTGTGAGTATTTACTGGAATGTTCTTTGTGGACACATGTTTTTGTTTCTTTGTGTAGTTAAGTCAGAGAAGAGTTACTGAGTAAGTGTGTGCCTACCATTTTAGCAAGCTACTGGTGTCCAGAGTGGTTGAACATTAAATGTTTCCACAGTAGGACATAAGGATTAATACTTAACAATTGACATTCTTACACATTTTGATTCTAGTATTCTCTATTGAAATTATAATAGCATTTTAAAATAATTTTAATTCACATTTTCTTATTACATATTAACAGCATATTTGCTTAGACCATGGAGTCCAAAGAAATGTTTCAGTGTTTTAATATAGAATAAAATGATTAGATCAAGCTCATTAACCTATCATGGACCTCGAATATTTAATGATTTTTATGATGAGAACATTTACAATCTTAATTCTATTTAAGTGTGCAGTACTTGGTTATTTGCTGTTTTACAATAGAAATAAATATAGATATAAACTCATAAATGTTGCTTTTGTCCAAGTGAATCTTTTTATCCTTTAATTACCATTACTTGGCTCCTCCCTTCCCTATGCTCTGGTAGCTTCATTCCACTTCTTGTCTCTTTGTGTTTTGTTGATTAGATTGCACATAAGTGAGAACATGTGGCATTTGTCTATCTGTTTGGCTTAGAAAGCAAGGAGCAGTTAGGAAACAGAACAGCAGCACAAGGCTTATTATATCGGATGAGGCTGGATTTGTATTTCAGGCAGGGTAATGAGAGGTCTTTTACATTATAGTAACAAAAGAAATATGTGCAGCCAGACTCTAATGAGGATTCACTGAAGGATTCTGGGGAAATACAATTAGCAAATTGCTCATTGAATATTATTATTCTTACAGAGACATTAATATTGTTGCTTTATGAGACATTTAAGTTTTATGGGCCTTGAAGTCAGAGAGCCTTGGTCTGCTTTGTTTTCTTCAGAGATTTATTCTAACTTTGGTGGGGAAAGCATTTTACTAATATCAGGAATATTCTCTTTTTCCATTTGTGTTAGGAGAAAAATTCAGTCCATCCTAGTATAAACAGAAATAAGTATGTGTGTATGTGTGGTAACAGTTGTACAGATAACTATGTATAAATAATAAATACAGATTAATATATAACAGGGTAGTTCTAAAGGCAAAAAGCTTAACGACTAGAAAATAATTTATTTGTAATTAATCCTTATTCTAGGAAAGGTGACCTTTGCCACTCCTACTTTGCAGTTTGAGCAACTAAGGGCTCCTGGGCTTTGCAATTATTTTCCCTCAGTTCTTTAGGTTCTAAGTTTCAGGGCTGGGATTCTTACCAAAACTCTGAAGTCTAGAAATTGTTTCTATATGACCTGTCAGAGGCCCCTGAAGCAACTAGAATTTTAAGTTAGGAATTAAAAAAAAATAGGAGAATTTCATACATGGGATTACTGTAGAAATTATCTGTCCCATGCCCAGCATTCTAAATATGAGGAAAAGTGAGATCAGGTTCTTTCACTGAGCAAACCCTAATCAGGTTTTCTACCCATGTGGTATGTGCCAGCAGCAACATTCCTGTCCTAATTTTCAGTAGAATTCTCATGGCTGTTTCCAGGAAATTGATTGGGTTTGTTCAATTTTGTGCCCACCCCAGAGGGAAGGAACGGAAGCAGTTTGATCCCATTTTTTACTTTGATTGTAAACTTGCACTTTCCAAATCAGCTCCTCAAATGGAAAGGCAGACTTCTCGCCTTTCTTGCCTGTCTTTGACTCAATCATCTGAACAGTAACTTTACAGAGGAATTCTCTCTGTACCACAAGAGAAGTCCAGAGTATGGTGATACTTCCTCAGGAAGACAAGGTGTAGTGACAATCCTGCAATTTTGGTTTCCTTAAGAAACACAAATATTATAAGAATATAGTTTCATTTTAATCCCAGGTGTGGGACATGGGGCTTCTTCAGATTGTCCACAGCAGCTGACTATGACTTGCCTTGGGCTCTGGTGAGGGAGTGATTTTGCCAGATGCAGGTAGATTCTGTGATTGTGTGATGTGTGATGCTTGGAATCCTGGGGTCTCTTCAGAGGGTATATAAATGCTCAGGACCTGCGAGGTGGGGTTGGTGTGATTTGGTTATTGGTTATTGACAGTGGCAGTTTGTTAAGTAGTTGTGCTCAAAAAAAAAAAAAAGACAACAAGAAATTAGATATCCTGACTGTGAAGATCATGCTTGTAGCAGGAAATAGTTTAACGATTACGTTGCCCTCTTTCCAACCTCCAACCTGGATTTTATTTAGGCATCTCTTTCTCTTCCTTTCTCTCTCTCTCTCTCTCTCTCTCTCTCTCTCTCTCTCTCTCTCTCTCTCTCATCTAGTGTTAGGGATTTGAAAGGGTAGAAGAAAAGGGTGTTGGAAGAACCCACAAAGTAGCCCATGGCTCAGGTTTAGATTAGAGATGACTGGTAGATAGACAGTTAGGACATGGCTTAGATCATTTCTTCCATGTCAGTTTAGCTAGGCCATTCTACCCAGACAAAGAAAGAAAGCCATTAAGTATACATTTACAGAACATTAAAAGCAGATGCAAGTATGACCTCTTGTGGTAGAAGAATCTACTAAATGAAAAGGGTCAGAAAACCTAGTAAATGAGTGGGACATTCTAAGTAGCTTCTAATTTACTAAACCTCATTTGGGAATCTTGAAACTCCAATTTCGGCTTAGCTCTGTCACTTGAAAGCATTTTCCTCAACTTATCAATGTCTCTAATTAGTAGTAGACAAGTATGTGACACATGTGACAATAACCATTTCATGATTCCTCGGAGTCACAGATTATCATCCATAGAGTAAGATAGTTTTGATCCTTTTATTGAGCACCAAATGATAGGTCTTATGGTTCAGGAGGGAAATCTATTTTATTAAAATTGCAAGAAATAGACTATCTAATATCTATATTAGAAACCAAATAGGCAGAAATATTATAACTAGAATTAGAAAAAATGAATTTAAGTCTGTGTTAATCATCATTCTGTCAGTAGAATTTATATAGAGATAATTTATATAGAGAAAAGGTTTACTTTGTTCATTGTTCTGGAGAGTGTTTCAAGGTCAGACAGACCTGTGGCTCTGGACATCTGGTTGTAGAAGAAACTACTCACCTCGTGCCTCAAACAAAAAAGAGAAAGAAGAGACAATACCCGTGAAGAATTTTCTTTGTTATCTTCAGAATAAGCAGGTCCCCTTAGAGACTTATCTCTCACCAGTATCAGTTTGAGAACCTTTAACACATGGGCTTTGGAGTGGGGGCAGTCATGATACAAATTACAGTAATTGTTTGCAAAGAGGATGTGTCTGTGGACAGGATACTTCTAGACTCAAGGATGATGTGGGGAAAGGGGAGCGGGTGGTGGTGGGGAGGAACCATAGGTTTAATACCCTAGTAAGGAGAAGGAAGAAAGGGCAAGATGGAATTTGGAAGGTGCTTAAGCTGACAACAGACACTGAGATCACAGCATTGAGGAAACATGCTTAGAATAAAAGAGAATACAGTCAGTTTTTCTGCTTGAGGGCATCTTGTAGAGTGTGGATGGGTAAACAATGAGTTGACTTTCCCTTGCATTTTCCACAGGTCACAAGGATGTGGAGTTAGAAGAAGGCTTTAAAAGGTCAGGAGAGAAGAGATAACTTAATCATAAAAATTAAATTTGACATTTAACATTACATTTTATTTTCATAACCAGCCTTCAAGATAGAAGCTATTAATATTTTTACAGTTGCCAAAGACAACACAGATGATTAAGGGATACACTGAAATTCTAACTGAAATCTGATGGACTTCCATGTTAAGTTGTATGTTTTACTTTAACATCGCATCTCAAGCCTAGTTCCGTCATATCCCCTCCATGAAGATTGTCCTCAAAGGACCTGGGCTTGCAGTAGCAGAAACACTCATAGATGAGGGTTTGGTTTCTTTTTTTTAACCAGTGTTAACAGCTCTTTTAAATAACCTTTCAGAGTAACTGTGTTTACTTTGGGATGCAGCTCATGTCGGTTTCTTCTTTGCTTATTGTATTGACCACACTCCAAGAGATTTTTGTGTCTTCCATATAGAATAATATATTCTCTATTTCAGTAGTTCAAATGTATCTTTATTTTCAGGGAGTAAGTTTTAAAAGGCAAATGGCTTCAGGATTCTTGAGAAATAGGCAACAAAACTATATAATACATGAGGGAGTATTTTGGAGGAAACAAAGCTAGACAAATAAAACATCCTTAAATAATGGGTGGATCTGACAGCTGCAAAGGAAGCAGAAGAGGAAAGACAGTTTGGGAGAATCTGTATTGCTCCACTGTCTTAGTTAGGGTTTCCATTGCTGTAACGAGACACCATGACCAAGGCAACTCTTATAAAGAAAAACATTTAATTGGGCTGGATTAGAGTTTCAGAGTTTAGTCCATTATCATGGTAGGAAGCATGTCAACATCCAGACATACCTCCACAGTGACATATTTTCCTCAACAAGGCCTCAATTACTCCAAAAAGGCCCCACCACTGAATAGTGCCACTCAAACACAGTCTTTGGGGCTATTCCTAGTCAAGCCACCATATCTACCATAACTCGGTTCTATTGTACATCCCCCATATGTTCAGTTAATGAGCTGGCATTATGCAATGTATGTGGCCTCAGTATGAAGCATTATGTTGTACTCTAGTGGATTCAAAGTGTGAAAGGTGGAGGCTGTCTCTGGAAGGAAATCTAAGCAGCATACCTCCACCCAAGGAGTCCATTGACTTGGAAGTGACTTTATCTCCTTCAGTTTAGATCAGAGTGCTTAGCTTCTCCATCATTGAACTTCAACAGGTTTGAAATACAGACAGCATGAATGTTTTGGCATAGCCATTGTTTGAGCTTAGTCTAGGGCTAGGTCAGCAGACACTCATCTCCTACATAATTCTCCCTTGGTGACATGACTAAGCTTCTTGTGGAGAAAAACAAGCTTGTAAATTTTCATTTCTATAGAGATGTATGTTCCCTTAGCTATTCTATGACAGGAAGAGATGAGGATCCTCTCATCTGAGTATATGATGCTATTTTTGTAATCTGCATGGAGCAGGGTAGAATGTTGTCCAGGCACATGGCCACAGATTAGCAGTATCTGGGGGATATTACTCCTTAGCTAACATATTTGCTTCATTTCTTCAATATTGAGTGCAATTTACCCAATAGATTCATAGAGGGTCATTAAAGGAAGAGACAATTTAACATCCCAGTTTACATTCCAAATTTTTCTATTAGTTCATTAGTTTCTTATCCTGCTACTCTAAAATTTTATTAAAAACTGTGTAACTCTTGAGAGAAATTCTTTAGTCTGCTTTTAGATTTCATGGTGTCCAAGACTTCTGGAATTGGGAATGTCATATCCTATCATGGCTTCCTTTGCTTTAGCAACAAATACAAGATTCTATCACTTCAGTCAAGCCACACCTGGCTAGACAAAAATGAGGCTTCCTGCAAATGGCTTGGAGGCTGGTCCTTGCTGTTCTTACATCAGGACAGCATGATTCTTTCTTTGTGTGTAATAATAGAAATGAGTCTCCTTTTGTGTCATTCTGCAAACATTCAATAAGCATTTGCCAGGTGATACGCATTAAGCAAAGGTGAGCAAAGCCCAACCAAACCTCTGCCTTCAGGAAAATTAAAATTTAGCAGACCAGTCAAATAACACCAAAACAACGTAACAACAGCCATACTAATTGCTCTGAAAGAGACATGTAGTATTTGGGATAACTGTACTGGGGAACCCATCATAGCTAAGGGAAAGAGGTGAATGGGAGTTAAAGTTACTTCTGAGACAATAACCCTTGAATTGCACTCTTTAGAGTCAGCATGATATCCTGACCTGAGAAAGGTGGGACATTCTAGTAAGTACAAGAGAACGAGTAACTATCTTGCAGTTGGGGAGATAAGAGAATGTGAAACCATGTGAGATCCTTTTGAATCCAGCATGTATTTTTTTCCCTTAAAGTAACTCAAAGTAGTTTAAGCAGGTTATTGGTGAGTTGTGAAATCATCAGGCTTATATTTGAAGAGGCCCAGGGACTGGCCAGATTAAAGATGGGTAAGCTGAATATGAGGAGAGTCCATTAGTATATTCTGAACAGTGAATTCACTTGGCATGACTCACTGGTATTTAAACTCCAATATATTAGATTATAACTCCACATCCTACTAACTTTACAAATATAGAAGTCAGCCAACCAGCAAGACTCCTTAATATGATTTTTTTCAACCTCCAATGTGCATAACAAAGGAAAAGCACACTTGTATCTGTGTGTGTGTGTGTGTGTGTGTGTGCACTTGTGTGTGTGCATGCACACGTATGTATACATATGTGCATGCATGCGTGTGTATCTAGAGATCAAGCCCAGAGACTTATAAATCTTGTACATGTATAGGCAAAAGCTGTGTCACTAAACTTCTTCCCCAGCTGGTAGAAAGAAACTACACAGTAGTGTATCTTCCCAACAGTGAGATCCTCTCAAATTTTTTAGATGTGAGTTTTAGATGGTGTAGACAAATTATCTTTTTTGTAACTTTAGTGTCTCTCAGATACTTTTTAATGTTTTAATTCATGATTTGGAGCAAAAGATTATACTTGTCATGTTACTATGCTGAATGGTAACCTATGATTTATTAAAAATGAATAAGAGGAGAGCAGTCATCTAGACATGAATGATTTAGGTGGCAATCTTTTTTTTTTTTTTTTTTTTTCTTGTACAGTTCTTTTTATTGTGTCACAGATCATTTAATCATGAAACCTCCATTAAAAATATAGTATGGATTCTTTTTTTTTTTTTTTTTTTTTTTTTTTTTTATTAACTTGAGTATTTCTTATATACATTTCGAGTGTTATTCCCTTTCCCGGTTTCCGGGCAAACATCCCCCTCCCCCCTCCCCTTCCTTATGGGTGTTCCCCTCCCAACCCTCCCACCATTGCCGCCCTCTCCCCATAGACTAGTTCACTGGGGGTTCAGTCTTAGCAGGACCCAGGGCTTCCCCTTCCACTGGTGCTCTTACTAGTATATTCATTGCTACCTATGGGGTCAGAGTCCAGGGTCAGTCCATGTATAGTCTTTAGGTAGTGGCTTAGTCCCTGGAGGCTCTGGTTGCTTGGCATTGTTGTACTTTTGGGGTCTCGAGCCCCTTCAAGCTCTTCCAGTTCTTTCTCTGATTCCTTCAATAGGGGACCTATTCTCAGTTCAGTGGTTTGCTGCTGGCATTCGCCTCTGTATTTGCTGTATTCTGGCTGTGTCTCTCAGGAGCGATCTACATCCGGCTCCTGTCGTTCTGCACTTCTTTGCTTCATCCATCTAGTCCAATTGGGTGGCTGTATATGTATGGGCCAAATGTGGGACAGGCTCTGAATGGGTGTTCCTTCAGTCTCTGTTTTAATCTTTGCCTCTCCCTTCCCTGCCAAGGGTATTCTTTTTCCTCATTTAAAGAAGGAGTGAAGCATTCACATTTTGATCATCCGTCTTGAGTTTCGTTTGTTCTAGGGATCTAGGGTAATTCAAGCATTTGGGCTAATAGCCACTTATCAATGAGTGCATACCATGTATGTCTTTCTGTGATTGGGTTAGTTCACTCAGGATGATATTTTCCAGTTCCAACCATTTGCCTACGAATTTCATAAACTCGTTGTTTTTGATAGCTGAGTAATATTCCATTGTGTAGATGTACCACATTTTCTGTATCCATTCCTCTGTTGAAGGGCATCTGGGTTCTTTCCATTTTCTGGCTATTATAAATAAGGCTGCAATGAACATAGTGGAGCACGTGTCTCTTTTATATGTTGAGGCATCTTTTGGGTATATGCCCAAGAGAGGTATAGCTGGATCCTCAGGCAGTTCAATGTCCAATTTTCTGAGGAACCTCCAGACTGATTTCCAGAATGGTTTTACCAGTCTGCAATCCCACCAACAATGGAGGAGTGTTCCTCTTTCTCCACATCCTCGCCAGCATCTGCTGTCACCTGAGTTTTTGATCTTAGCCAATCGCACTGGTGTGAGGTGAAATCTCAGGGTTGTTTTGATTTGCATTTCCCTTATGACTAAAGATGTTGAACATTTCTTTAGGTGTTTCTCAGCCATTCGGCATTCCTCAGCTGTGAATTCTTTGTTTAGCTCTGAACCCCATTTTTTAATAGGGTTATTTGTTTCCCTGCGGTCTAACTTCTTGAGTTCTTTGTATATTTTGGATATAAGGCCTCTATCTGTTGTAGGGTTGGTAAAGATCTTTTCCCAATCTGTTGGTTGCCGTTTTGTCCTAACCACAGTGTCCTTTGCCTTACAGAAGCTTTGCAGTTTTATGAGATCCCATTTGTCAATTCTTGATCTTAGAGCATAAGCCATTGGTGTTTTGTTCAGGAAATTTTTTCCAGTGCCCATGTGTTCCAGATGCTTCCCTAGTTTTTCTTCTATTAGTTTGAGTGTGTCTGGTTTGATGTGGAGGTCCTTGATCCACTTGGACTTAAGCTTTGTACAGGGTGATAAGCATGGATCGATCTGCATTCTTCTACATGTTGCCCTCCAGTTGAACCAGCACCATTTGCTGAAAATGCTATCTTTTTTCCAATGGATGGTTTTGGCTCCTTTGTCAAAAATCAAGTGACCATAGGTGTGTGGGTTCATTTCTGGGTCTTCAATTCTATTCCATTGGTCTATCTGTCTGTCTCTGTACCAATACCATGCAGTTTTTATCACTATTGCTCTGTAATACTGCTTGAGTTCAGGGATAGTGATTCCCCCTGAAGTCCTTTTATTGTTGAGGATAGTTTTAGCTATCCTGGGTTTTTTGTTATTCCAGATGAATTTGCAGATTGTTCTGTCTAACTCTTTGAAGAATTGGATTGGTATTTTGATGGGGATTGCATTGAATCTGTAGATCGCTTTTGGTAAAATGGCCATTTTTACTATATTAATCCTGCCAATCCATGAGCATGGGAGATCTTTCCATCTTCTGAGGTCTTCTTCAATTTCTTTCTTCAGTGTCTTGAAGTTCTTATTGTACAGATCTTTTACTTGCTTGGTTAAAGTCACACCGAGGTACTTTATATTATTTGGGTCTATTATGAAGGGTGTCGTTTCCCTAATTTCTTTCTCGGCTTGTTTCTCTTTTGTATAGAGGAAGGCAACTGATTTATTTGAGTTAATTTTATACCCAGCCACTTTGCTGAAGTTGTTTATCAGCTTTAGTAGTTCTGTGGTGGAACTTTTGGGATCACTTAAATATACTATCATATCATCTGCAAATAGTGATATTTTGACCTCTTCTTTTCCGATCTGTATCCCTTTGATCTCCTTTTGTTGTCTGATTGCTCTGGCTAGAACTTCAAGAACTATATTGAATAAGTAGGGAGAGAGTGGGCAGCCTTGTCTAGTCCCTGATTTTAGTGGGATTGCTTCAAGTTTCTCTCCATTTAGTTTAATGTTAGCAACTGGTTTGCTGTATATGGCTTGTACTATGTTTAGGTATGGGCCTTGAATTCCTATTCTTTCCAGGACTTTTATCATGAAGGGGTGTTGAATTTTGTCAAATGCTTTCTCAGCATCTAATGAAATGATCATGTGGTTCTGTTCTTTCAGTTTGTTTATATAATGGATCACGTTGATGGTTTTCCGTATATTAAACCATCCCTGCATGCCTGGGATGAAGCCTACTTGATCATGGTGGATGATTGTTTTGATGTGCTCTTGAATTCGGTTTGCCAGAATTTTATTGAGTATTTTTGCGTCGATATTCATAAGGGAAATTGGTCTGAAGTTCTCTTTCTTTGTTGTGTCTTTGTGTGGTTTAGGTATAAGAGTAATTGTGGCTTCGTAGAAGGAATTCGGTAGGGCTCCATCTGTTTCAATTTTGTGGAATAGTTTGGATAATATTGGTATGAGGTCTTCTATGAAGGTTTGATAGAATTCTGCACTAAACCCATCTGGACCTGGGCTCTTTTTGGTTGGGAGACCTTTAATGACTGCTTCTATTTCCTTAGGAGTTATGGGGTTGTTTAACTGGTTTATCTGTTCCTGATTTAACTTTGATACCTGGTATCTGTCTAGGAAATTGTCCATTTCCTGAAGATTTTCAAATTTTGTTGAATATAGGTTTTTATAGTAAGATCTGATGATTTTTTGAATTTCCTCTGAATCTGTAGTTATGTCTCCCTTTTCATTTCTGATTTTGTTAATTTGGACGCACTCTCTGTGTCCTCTCGTTAGTCTGGCTAAGGGTTTATCTATCTTGTTGATTTTCTCAAAGAACCAACTTTTGGTCCTGTTGATTCTTTCTATGGCCCTTTTTGTTTCTACTTGGTTGATTTCAGCTCTGAGTTTGATTATTTCCTGCCTTCTACTCCTCCTGGGTGTATTTGTTTCTTTTTGTTCTAGAGCTTTTAGGTGTGCTGTCAAGCTGCTGACATATGCTCTTTCCTGTTTCTTTCTGCAGGCACTCAGCGCTATGAGTTTTCCTCTTAGCACAGCTTTCATTGTGTCCCATAAGTTTGAGTATGTTGTATCCTCATTTTCATTAAATTCTAAAAAGTTTTTAATTTCTTTCTTTATTTCTTCCTTGACCAGGTTATCATTGAGTAGAGCATTGTTCAATTTCCACGTATATGTGGGCATTCTTCCCTTATTGTTATTGAAGACCAGTTTTAGGCCGTGGTGGTCTGATAGCACGCATGGGATTATTTCTATCTTTTTGTATTAGGTGGCAATCTAAAGATGCTTATTCTGACTAAGGGCTGCTAATGATCACTGAGAGCAATTTATTTATTGACTCAGCCATTGCCAAACAAATTGAGTAGGAGAAACCAGAGTGCCAAAGCAATGAACATCACAGGGATGCTACAGTCTTATTGGTCCTGAAAACCAAGTTGTTATGCAATGCTACATTTTCAAATGATCAGACCCATCTTTTGGGCATATTAAAGTACAATGCTGCTTCTTTATGGGTTCAATGTTCAGGTTTATTGGAATTTTATTATGTTTTGAGAGAAGTCTGTCAAAACTGCAGTTATTTCCTATCTGAGTTTTGAATAATTTGTTTGGAAAGGAGAGGCAGATAGTCACAAAAATCCCATGTTCAATGCTTATAGAGACCTAATCGAAGAACCAATTTGAGACATATAGTAAATGGTCTTACTAATATGGAAACATTAATTAGGCCAGTGGACCCTGAGGTGTGCTTATTCCTTAGAGAAGGGAATTACTTTTGGGCTGAACCAGTTCAGAAAATTTCAGTTTACCAAGCAGAAAAGCCATTGCACCTTTCCTAATTGGATTGAGAAGAGGAATAGAGAAGGGCTGTTAACTCACGGAGCCCAGCGCACCTGAAGATTCTGAGAGAATGTTTCTCTTTAAGCACTGGCTCTTGAGAAGTCAGCAAAGGCCGAAGCCCAGGAGGACAACTTCATTATGCTCGGAGACTGACTGTATCCAATAGATAGAAGATGGCTCAGAGGGGTCTTGAGCAGGGTGCAAACACATACAGAGATTTACCCAGCAAACACCCTTGTGACTATAGTTGCGAATGTGTGTGCACATGTACGTGTGTGTGTGAGAGACCTTAGAAAAATGTGTTTGTTTTTGTTAATGTCTGTACATTTGCCTGCTTCTCTGTGTATGCACCATGTGTGTACAGGTGCCCATGGAAGCCAGAGAAGGCACCAAGTTCCTTGGAACTGGAATTGCAGGTGGCTATGAGCTACCTGATATGGTTGTGAAGAACCAAAGTAAGGTTTCTGCAAGAGTAGCAAGTGCTCTTAAACACTAAGACATCTCTTTGACCCAAGACTGTGTTCGTGTGAGTGTTGGGGATTACAAGTCAAATTCTCATGCTTTCATAGCAGACACTTCAGGACTGAACCATTTCCTAGTCCCTAGAAGACGATGACCTTTAGTCTTGTGAGGAACCCTCAAACAGCAGCAGTTCAGAGAAGGGATCTCTCTGTATAATTGAAAAATGAGGCAGAAACTATAGGATTTAGCTAGTGACTGGATATAAGCTCTGGACAAAAATGGGACAACAATGTAAATTACCACGTTTCCAGTAGAGGTAACTTGGTGCCATTTTCCAAGAAAGGAAAAAGAAGCCAAATTGGGAAAGTGTTTGAAATGTGCTAATTCTCACCCGTGGACCATCATGGTGGAGTGAGATAGGCCGTGGACACTGAGCTACGGGCTCATAGTGTTAGTTATAAGGAACAAAGTAGCTGGGATTGGTGTTCTAATCCTCTCACCACTTGAGAGGCCGAGGGAGGGGCAGGAAAATGCAAGTAGTTCTTACAAAATACATGAGTTATATATAATACAGTGCAATTAATGAAAGAAACGTTGTCATGGGATTCACATGCCCTCCAGTTGGACTCTTACTGCACAATACCTTTTTTTTTGTTTTATTTTTATTTTTTTTATTATTATTATTTTTTATTAACTTGAGTATTTCTTATATACATTTCAAGTGTTATTCCCTTTCCCGGTTTCCGGGCAAACATCCCCCTCCCCCCTCCCCTTCCTTATGGGTGTCCCCCTCCCAACCCTCCCCCCATTGCCGCCCTCCCCCCATAGTCTAGTTCACTGGGGGTTCAGTCGTAGCAGGACCCAGGGCTTCCCCTTCCACTGGTGCTCTTACTAGGATATTCATTGCTACCTATGGGGTCAGAGTCCAGGGTCAGTCCATGTATAGTATTTAGGTAGTGGCTTAGTCCCTGGAAGCTCTGGTTGCTTGATATTGTTGTACTTTTGGGGTCTCGAGCCCCTTCAAGCTCTTCCAGTTCTTTCTCTGATTCCTTCAACGGGGGACCTATTCTCAGTTCAGTGGTTTGCTGCTGGCATTCGCCTCTGTATTTGCTGTATTCTGGCTGTGTCTCTCAGGAGCGATCTACATCCGGCTCCTGTCGGTCTGCACTTCTTTGCTTCATCCATCTTGTCCAATTGGGTGGCTGTATATGTATGGGCCACCTGTGTGGCAGGCTCTGAATGGGTGTTCCTTCAGTCTCTGTTTTAATCTTTGCCTCTCCCTTCCCTGCCAAGGGTATTCTTTTTCCTCATTTAAAGAAGGAGTGAAGCATTCACATTTTGATCATCCGTCTTGAGTTTCGTTTGTTCTAGGGATCTAGGGTAATTCAAGCATTTGGGCTAATAGCCACTTATCAATGAGTGCATACCATGTATGTCTTTCTGTGATTGCGTTAGCTCACTCAGGATGATATTTTCCAGTTCCAACCATTTGCCTACGAATTTCATAAACTCGTTGTTTTTGATAGCTGAGTAATATTCCATTGTGTAGATGTACCACATTTTCTGTATCCATTCCTCTGTTGAAGGGCATCTGGGTTCTTTCCATTTTCTGGCTATTATAAATAAGGCTGCGATGAACATAGTGGAGCACGTGTCTCTTTTATATGTTGAGGCATCTTTTGGGTATATGCCCAAGAGAGGTATAGCTGGATCCTCAGGCAGTTCAATGTCCAATTTTCTGAGGAACCTCCAGACTGATTTCCAGAATGGTTTTACCAGTCTGCAACCCCACCAACAATGGAGGAGTGTTCCTCTTTCTCCACATCCTCGCCAGCATCTGCTGTCACCTGAGTTTTTGATCTTAGCCATTCTCACTGGTGTGAGGTGAAATCTCAGGGTTGTTTTGATTTGCATTTCCCTTATGACTAAAGATGTTGAACATTTCTTTAGGTGTTTCTCAGCCATTCGGCATTCCTCAGCTGTGAATTCTTTGTTTAGCTCTGAACCCCATTTTTTAATAGGGTTATTTGTTTCCCTGCGGTCTAACTTCTTGAGTTCTTTGTATATTTTGGATATAAGGCCTCTATCTGTTGTAGGATTGGTAAAGATCTTTTCCCAATCTGTTGGTTGCCGTTTTGTCCTAACCACAGTGTCCTTTGCCTTACAGAAGCTTTGCAGTTTTATGAGATCCCATTTGTCAATTCTTGATCTTAGAGCATAAGCCATTAGTGTTTTGTTCAGGAAATTTTTTCCAGTGCCCATGTGTTCCAGATGCTTCCCTAGTTTTTCTTCTATTAGTTTGAGTGTGTCTGGTTTGATGTGGAGGTCCTTGATCCACTTGGACTTAAGCTTTGTACATTGGGGATAAGCATGGATCGATCTGCATTCTTCTACATGTTGCCCTCCAGTTGAACCAGCACCATTTGCTGAAAATGCTATCTTTTTTCCATTGGATGGTTTTGGCTCCTTTGTCAAAAATCAAGTGACCATAGGTGTGTGGGTTCATTTCTGGGTCTTCAATTCTATTCCATTGGTCTATCTGTCTGTCTCTGTACCAATACCATGCAGTTTTTATCACTATTGCTCTGTAATACTGCTTGAGTTCAGGGATAGTGATTCCCCCTGAAGTCCTTTTATTGTTGAGGATAGCTTTAGCTATCCTGGGTTTTTTGTTATTCCAGGTGAAATTGCAAATTGTTCTGTCTAACTCTTTGAAGAATTGGATTGGTATTTTGATGGGGATTGTATTGAATCTGTAGATTGCTTTTGGTAAAATGGCCATTTTTACTAAATTAATCCTGCCAATCCATGAGCATGGGAGATCTTTCCATCTTCTGAGGTCTTCTTCAATTTCTTTCCTCAGTGTCTTGAAGTTCTTATTGTACAGATCTTTTACTTGCTTGGTTAAAGTCACACCGAGGTACTTTATATTATTTGGGTCTATTATGAAGGGTGTCGTTTCCCTAATTTCTTTCGCGGCTTGTTTCTCTTTTGTATAGAGGAAGGCAACTGATTTATTTGAGTTAATTTTATACCCAGCCACTTTGCTGAAGTTGTTTATCAGCTTTAGTAGTTCTCTGGTGGAACTTTTGGGATCACTTAAATATACTATCATGTCATCTGCAAATAGTGATATTTTGACCTCTTCTTTTCTGATCTCTATCCCCTTGATCTCCTTTTGTTGTCTCTGGCTAGAACTTCAAGAACTATATTGAATAAGTAGGGAGAGAGTGGGCAGCCTTGTCTAGTCCCTGATTTTAGTGGGATTGCTTCAAGTTTCTCTCCATTTAGTTTAATGTTAGCAACTGGTTTGCTGTATATGGCTTTTACTATGTTTAGGTATGGGCCTTGAATTCCTATTCTTTCCAGAACTTTTATCATGAAGGGGTGTTGAATTTTGTCAAATGCTTTCTCAGCATCTAATGAAATGATCATGTGGTTCTGTTCTTTCAGTTTGTTTATATAATGGATCACGTTGATGGTTTTCCGTATATTAAACCATCCCTGCATGCCTGGTATGAAGCCTCCTTGATCATGGTGGATGATTGTTTTGATGTGCTCTTGAATTCAGTTTGCCAGAATTTTATTGAGTATTTTTGCATCGATATTCATAAGGGAAATTGGTCTGAAGTTCTCTTTCTTTGTTGTGTCTTTGTGTGGTTTAGGTATAAGAGTAATTGTGGCTTCATAGAAGGAATTCGGTAGTGCTCCATCTGTTTCAATTTTCTGGAATAGTTTGGATAATATTGGTATGAGGTCTTCTATGAAGGTTTGATAGAATTCTGCACTAAACCCGTCTGGACCTGGGCTCTTTTTGGTTGGGAGACCTTTAATGACTGCTTCTATTTCCTTAGGAGTTATGGGGTTGTTTAACTGGTTTATCTGTTCCTGATTTAACCTCGATACCTGGTATCTGTCTAGGAAATTGTCCATTTCCTGAAGATTTTCAAGTTTTGTTGAATATAGGTTTTTATAGTAAGATCTGATGATTTTTTTGAATTTCCTCTGAATCTGTAGTTATGTCTCCCTTTTCATTTCTGATTTTGTTAATTTGGACGCACTCTCTGTGTCCTCTCGTTAGTCTGGCTAAGGGTTTATCTATCTTGTTGATTTTCTCAAAAAACCAACTTTTGGTTCTGTTGATTCTTTCTATGGTCCTTTTTGTTTCTACTTGGTTGATTTCAGCTCTGAGTTTGATTATTTCCTGCCTTCTACTCCTCCTGGGTGTATTTGCTTCTTTTTGTTCTAGAGCTTTTAGGTGTGCTGTCAAGCTGCTGACATATGCTCTTTCCTGTTTCTTTCTGCAGGCACTCAGCGCTATGAGTTTTCCTCTTAGCACAGCTTTCATTGTGTCCCATAAGTTTGGGTATGTTGTATCTTCATTTTCATTAAATTCTAAAAAGTTTTTAATTTCTTTCTTTATTTCTTCCTTGACCAGGTTATCATTGAGTAGAGCATTGTTCAATTTCCACGTATATGTAGGCATTCTTCCCTTATTGTTATTGAAGACCAGTTTTAGGCCGTGGTGGTCCGATAACACGCATGGGATTATTTCTATCTTTCTGTACCTGTTGAGGCCCGTTTTTTGACCAATTATATGGTCAATTTTGGAGAAAGTACCATGAGGAGCTGAGAAGAAGGTATATCCTTTTGCTTTAGGATAGAATGTTCTATAAATATCCGTTAAGTCCATTTGGCTCATGACTTCTCTTAGTCTGTCGACATCACTGTTTAATTTCTGTTTCCATGATCTGTCCATTGATGAGAGTGGTGTGTTGAAATCTCCCACTATTATTGTGTGAGGTGCAATGTGTGCTTTGAGCTTTAGTAAGGTTTCTTTTACGTATGTAGGTGCCCTTGTATTTGGGGCATAGATATTTAGGATTGAGACTTCATCTTGGTGGATTTTTCCTTTGATGAATATGAAGTGTCCTTCCTTATCTTTTTTGATGACTTTTAGTTGGAAATTGATTTTATTTGATATTAGAATGGGTACTCCAGCTTGCTTCTTCTGACCATTTGCTTGGAAAATTTTTTCCAGCCTTTCACTCTGAGGTAGTGTCTGTCTTTGTCTCTGAGGTGTGTTTCCTGTAGGCAGCAGAATGCAGGGTCCTCGTTGTGTATCCAGTTTGTTAATCTATGTCTTTTTATTGGGGAGTTGAGGCCATTGATATTGAGAGATATTGAGGAATAGTGATTATTGCTTCCCGTTATATTCATATTTGGATGTGAGGTTATGTTTGTGTGCTTTCATTCTCTTTGTTTTGTTGCCAAGACGATTAGTTTCTTGCTTCTTCTAGGGTATAGCTTGCCTCCTTATGTTGGGCTTTACCATTTATTATCCTTTGTAGTGCTGGATTTGTGGAAAGATATTGTGTAAATTTGGTTTTGTCATGGAATATCTTGGTTTCTCCATCAATGTTAATTGAGAGTTTTGCTGGATACAGTAACCTGGGCTTGCATTTGTGTTCTCTTATGGTCTGAATAACATCAGTCCAGGGTCTTCTGGCCTTCATAGTTTCTGGCGAGAAGTCTGGTGTGATTCTGATAGGTCTCCCTTTATATGTTACTTGACCTTTTTCCCTTACTGCTTTTAATATTCTTTCTTTATTTTGTGCGTTTGGTGTTTTGACAATTATGTGACGGGAGGTGTTTCTTTTCTGGTCCAATCTATTTGGAGTTCTGTAGGCTTCTTGTATGTCTATGGGTATCTCTTTTTTTAGGTTAGGGAAGTTTTCTTCTATGATTTTGTTGAAGATATTTACTGGTCCTTTGAGCTGGGAGTCTTCACTCTCTTCTATACCTATTATCCTTAGGTTTGATCTTCTCATTGAGTCCTGGATTTCCTGTATGTTTTGGACCAGTAGCTTTTTCCGCTTTACATTATCTTTGACAGTTGAGTCAATGATTTCTATGGAATCTTCTGCTCCTGAGATTCTCTCTTCCATCTCTTGTATTCTGTTGGTGAAGCTTGTATCTACAGCTCCTTGTCTCTTCTTTTGGTTTTCTATATCCAGGGTTGTTTCCATGTGTTCTTTCTTGATTGCTTCTATTTCCATTTTTAATTCCTTCAACTGTTTGATTGTGTTTTCCTGGAATTCTTTCAGGGATTTTTGTGTCTCCTCTCTATGGGCTTCTACTTGTTTATTTATGTTTTCCTGGAATTCTTTCAGGGATTTTTGTGTCTCCTCTCTATGGGCTTCTGCTTGTTTATTTATGTTTTCCTGGAATTCTTTCAGGGATTTTTGCGATTCTTTCAGGCATTTTTGCGATTCCTCTCTGTAGGCTTCTACTTGTTCTCTAAGGGAGTTCTTCACCTCTTTCTTGAAGTCCTCCAGCATCACGATCAAAAATGATTTTGGAACTAGATCTTGCTTTTCTGGTGTGTTTGGATATTCCATGTTTGTTTTGGTGGGAGAATTGGGCTCTGATGGTGCCATGTAGTCTTGGTTTCTGTTGCTTGTGTTCCTGCGCTTGCCTCTCGCCATCCCATTATCTCTAGTGTTACTTTGTTCTGCTATATCTGACAGTGGCTAGACTGTCCTATAAGCCTGTGTGTCAGGAGTGCTGTAGACCTGTTTTCCTCTCTTTCAGTCAGTTATGGGGACAGAGTGTTCTGCTTTCCGGCGTGTGGTTTTTCCTCTCTACAGGTCTTCAGCTGTTCCTGTGGGCCTGTGTCTTGAGTTCACCAGGCAGCTTTCTTGCAGCAGAAAATTTGGTCTTACCTGTGGTCCCGAGGCTCAAGTTCGCTCGTGGGGTGCTACCCACGGGCTCTCTGCAGCGGCAGCAACCAGGAAGACCTGTGCCGCCGTTTCCGGGAGCTTCAGTGCACCAGGGTTCCAGATGGTCTTTGGCTTTTTCCTCTGGCGTCCGAGATGTGTGTGCAGAGAGCAGTCTCTTCTGGTTTCCCAGGCTTGTCTGCCTCTCTGAAGGTTCAGCTCTCCCTCCCACAGGATTCGGGTGCAGAGAACTGTTTATCCGGTCTGTTTCCTTCTGGTTCTGGTGGTGTCTCAGGCACAGGGGTCCTGCTGCTCCTGGGCCCTCCCCCACGGGAGCCCAGAGGCCTTATACAGTTTCCTTTTGGGCCAGGGATGTGGGCAGGGGTGAGCAGTGTTGGTGGTCTCTTTCGCTCTGCAGCCTCAGGAGTGCCCACCTGACCAGGCGGTTGGGTCTCTCTCTCACAGGGTCTGGGACCAGAGAGCTGCTGCGGGCCGGGATCCGCGGGTGTCCACAATACCTTTAAGATGCCGGACCACCTCCCTGCCCTCTTGACAGCCACATGTAAATATTTTATTAATAACATACCAGGCTGGTAAAAAAACTAAATTAAATTATGTATCCTAAGTGTTGGCTCAATGTCTGGACAGTTGTAGACAGTTCGAACACCTGCTTTGAGTGTCTAGCTCAAGAGAATATTCTTTTGTTGGAGGAAAAAAATAAATGCTCCGAAGATAAAATCTGATCTGGACACGTCAAAGAAAGATGTGTCAGCATCTCTGACCTGTTCAGGAGGCAGAGGGACAAGGGCATTGACCCACAGGTACACAACCAAACAAATGGCTTTTGTCACAGCTCTGAAGAATGGAGTCTTTGATACTAATCTGCTAAAAAGAGAGAGTCTGTGGAAGTTAAGTCCTTGCTTTGTCTCTCTGATACACACATTATATATCAAGAACCGTGTAGCAAGTCTCACCATGGTAGGGCACAGAGTATACATAACTGTGCCATATGTTAATATTATTTTGAGCTTTTAGAGAAGCCTCTGTACTTATTTACAGAGGATACATGGGTTTATAGTCCCACTGGCATGAACAAGGAGTCCTTTCCCCATAGCCTTGCCAGTATTTGTTGTCACTGATGCTAGCCACAGATGAACAAGTAAGGAAAAAATGTGGTGTATACACCATGGGATTTTATTCAGCTGTGAAGAGAGATGAAATCACAATATTCAGAGGAAACTGAAAGGAACTGGAAAGCAGTCTGTTAAGCAAAGGTTTGAGACTCTGAAAGATAAATATGTGTACGTTTGTATGTGGGTGGAGGGGCCAGGAAAGGGGGAAATGTGCTCTTGGGTAGGGTTGGGGAGGACAGAAGAGGAAGATAATACAATACATACATGAAGCTTGCAAAGAAGCTAGTGGGAGAAAGAGGACTAGACAGAAGGGGACCCCAGGACAGGGATGGACTGGGGAAAACAACAGAGACAATGAAAGAAAATGTCACATAGAAGCTCATTACCCTACATGCTAATTAAAATGCTAGTAACAAAATAAACCAGCAAATAAGAGCCCTGCAGTGTCTGGTCTAGGTTTTGGGGTCTGCATTTCCATAAGAACAAAGGAAGCTTAGAGGTGAGCAAAGCCGTGGATGGGAGACAGTGGGTCTGATTAGGAACACAGAGGTAGCCGTGGTAGCTCCCAGCTGTCCACAAGGAGAATGCTGTTCAGTGACATTAACTAAGACTCCTGTTGGGGACTCTCAGCTTCCCTTTCATTGTTTCTTTTAGATAGTGATTTGCCCCTCTCTTTCACTCATGCTCCCAAGCTTCTTAATTAAAGGAAGAGGTAAAAATTTAAAAAACAAAACAAAACAAAGAACACCTCAGTGTGGAAATGTGGCTGAATTCAGTTCCTGCAGAGCAACTTCCCCCTTCAGTGACATGCTTCATAAAACCTACCTTCATTGTCTACCTGTTTTAAGTTTGTGGCTTTTTGTTGCCCTCAAACTAGTTGTCTTGCAGTTACTATAAATTAATAAGTTGCTAAAAATGGTGAAATGAACTTACCATCCTGGGGATAGAGTTTTGTCTTTCATAGGACTGTTATTTAGAATTATATGAAATCGCCAGCATTTTGCATGTGGATATTTTGCACGCAGAACTCCTGAGGAGCACACCAATCCTGTTTTCTTCTCTATCTCTTGTGTTGTATTTGCCAAATTCTGAGTTCTCGGGAAATATTTCAGAGACACACAGGTTAATTCTTAGTGACGAGATAATCAAAACCTTCTAGCTTTCTCTCTTTTTGTGGCGATACATGAGTGACTATGGACCAGAGCCACTGCAGCCTTCAAGACTGGTTTTATTCAATAACACAACAGCAAACTGCCCAGAACTAGAAAGGAATTTTCTGTGCTGATTTGACATTTGGCTGTGGCTGTAGTTTATCTGTCACAGATTTGGGGGAGGAGCGGAGAATTCTCCCGTAGGGAAATCAGGACCCACTAACATAGCAACTGAATACAGCCGTGGCTGGCCTAGGAGCCATTGCTATTTCGGTCACTTCCAGATGTGCACTGCTATAGTTTAAAGCCTTTAAGGGAAGAGGGAAGACACGTGGCATGCCCACTGCATGACTGAGGAGGATATTCCTCTTTTAGGATTCTCAACTCATGTTTAACCATCACTATACTCCGATGAATTTAATAAAGCTTTAGAAATTAAAATTGAATTTTGCAATGCTCACATACACACTTGATTGCATGTGTAGCAGTAGGAGAATGGAAAGAAGTTTTATGAATAATCAGCACTGTCATGCCTCCCTGCCCCCATACACATGGGCATTGAGAGGACTCTCCCCTACACTGGTACAGTCTACTATTTATGAAGTGACTGCTTTGAACATATGTTGAACGGGACATGTTGTAGCCGAGCCAGCTCCCTGTAGAAACCATTGGACTGATTTAGCCAGCAGCTCTTGATGCTCTCCGTTCTCTCCTCATGCAGGATGTCTTCTTAACACTGCTAGTATTGTGATTACGAATTATAAAAGATGCCAGTCTATAATATTTAAGGGTATAGAGATGAAACACTTTGAAATCTTTTCAAAAAAAAATAAGATGTCCAAGGACCATTTCCTGCTAGATTGATGATGATGTCACGCCTCATTTCTTTCCCTGTGAAGATACGATGCTAATGCAATCCACATCTTGGGGAGACAAAGAAAGCACGGCGGTCAAATGCATGGAGTATGTGCAAAAACTGCCTCATGTTATGTAACTTGTTCAAGGTTGAGTTTGTTTACCTGGAAAATATATATCAAGGTAGCAACTACTGAATATTCATATGTGTTAGTTGAAGGGCAATGCTGTGGTAAATTACTTCTCCATTATCTAACTAAGTTTTGAGTTAACCAGAAGAAACAATAAAGCCAAGCCAGGCATGAAAAGTACAGTATCTTTTATGGAAAAGTAGGCTCTGTTGCCATAGCCAGCCCTTGTGCCCAGCAGGTGTCCATTTGCATGGGCAGACAAAACCAGTATGTGCTCCCAGAAGGGAATCATGAGCTCTCTCACATCACTTCTGCCCTACTCTCGGACTTGATTCTGTTCCCTGGGCCGTGGTGGGGAGTTAGAGAAAGGCTGAGGGCATTAGAGAAGTTCTACTTGTGAGAGAGCCATTCCGGTGAGGAAGAATGCAGTACTCAGAAAGCAAGAACTTCTCAGGGTTCACTAGACGGCTCTGTAAGAAGAAATAACTGCTACTAAATTATGAACAAAATATATTAGTTGATATTGTTACTGCAGTGAGTATTACGGAATGCCAGGGTTGCATAAGGAACCGAGTAAGGGCTGGTTGCTGAGACAAATCAATGGTGTAGAAAATGATATGTGTTGTCCCGTCCCATGCTTATAAAAAAATAAACAAAAAGCTGAGGATGTAACCTTTAAACTGAACCAGAGGTCAAGTGTCTGGTCTTATCAGATTCCGTTCTCATTGTCCTGATACAAAGGAACCAGCACAGGGGCTCAGGACAGGCAAGAGGAGACTTCTTGAATGTAAAACAACGTGGCATGCAAAAGGGAGCCAGAAACTCTCACCAGGACAAAGTCTCCCGGGATGAAGATTTCTGCATCTATGGCATTTTGCCCATTCACCCTATCTGGTTTCTTATTGGTCATAAGATTAGCCCCCTTACTCCCTAAAAGACGTTTATGTGAATTGTTTAACTCCAAATATTCTGTTAGGTTGAATTGATCAGAGTTTTCCAGGTAAATTACCTATGACCAAAATATGTGGAAATATAGTTTACATTTACATTTTATATATGTCTTTATATATTACACATAATTAAAATTAATAAAACCTACAGAACATTATTTATAATATATTCATATAATCTATATGAATTTTACAAAATTAACCCACAATTATCAAGGCTGAGACATCCCATGTAGATCTTCCATCTATAAGCCAGAGACCTCTGAAGCCTGTAGATTAAGTCCAAGTACCATGAGCACCTGGAAACTCACTATATGAGCTGCAGTCTGAGGGGGCAGGAGGTGATGAGAAGATGGGCCCCAGCACAAGCATTGCGACAAGAAAGGCAGGGGTGAACACTTCCCCTCTGTCCATTTTTCTACTTGGTCTTATTGAATGTGGTGTTCTGATGCTGGGAACAGTAATTTGCTTTTTCTACACTCATCAGAAACAGGTCCAATGACACATCGGAAACTGTTTAACATCGGATTTCCGGCATCCACTCACTCATTCACAGGCTTAACCATCACAGAAGGGGTTCCTTTTTTTTTGTTTTTAAAGATTTATTTTATTCATATGAGTACACTGTTACTGTCTTCAGACACACCAGAAGAGTACATCATATCCCATTACAGATGGCTGTGAGCCACCATGTGGTTGCTGGGAAACTCAGGACTTCTGGAAGAGCAGTTGGTGCTCTTAATCACTGAGCCATTTCTCCAGCCCCGGGCTTCATGTCTTAAGATAAAGAATTGAAGGCACAGACCTACATAGTAAGGAGGGTCTTAGTAGATGGTTATTTGCCTATGGCCCTTACATCTCATCTTGCCCTTGTTAAATCCCCAAACTCATTTAAGATGTGTGACTGTGGTGTGTGCATGTGTGTGCATTTGTGTGTGTCTATGCATGTAACCATTCCATTTTCTCCTGGTTCTTCTGGTACTAAAACCAAAAGTTGAAAAAAGTAGTTTTCAGATCTTTTTAGCATCATGTTTGGTCTAACCATCATCTTTGTTTAAGTCAAATTTCTTAATTCCTTCTCTTCATTCTCCTTCTAGAACTTATTAGCCAGGACTCTTTATCCCCTTTCTCTCTATGTTGCTGTACCTTCATTTTCTCCTCATACACTGGTAGGTCTTAGAGTCCTACCAGTTCAGTTGATATAAATGACATCTATGACAGCCAACTGGCTTTAGTAAGAGTTTCAAAAGTAACTCATCTGATTTCAAAACAATTACCTCCAAACTGTCCAATTATTTCACAAAGCGAGACAGTTACTGATTCTCAAAGAGAAGTGAGGCTCGAGCCGGTGAGTGGATGTGCGATATGTTATGGAAAGAATGCTTCAAGATTGAAGATGGAAACGAGAAAGACGATAGTAGAGAAAGTAGCATCAGAATACCTCAGCATTCTGTGTGCAGGGTTGGGCATTTGATGACTTCAAGGGATGATGACTCTACCTGGGCAGGTAATTTAGGGGAAAGCTGTTCTGCAGAGATGAGCATGGCTGTTATGAAGGAGTGGTACCATTCTGCCTGAGGGATGTTCATTGATTCCAGTATCATCTCACTTGCTTACTTGTGCTAAGAGACACAACTTCTTTGGTTAAGGGGACCAGATCTATTATATCTGAAGTGACAGGAAATGACCAAGATTTAATGGAAGCCACATTCTAGAGTCCCCCTACATGTATGTTACATAAATTCTTTAAGTGGTTCCATGGTTCCATGACAATTGTTTTGATTTTTTAATTCAATGGACATTTCACAGTAACAGCTCCACATTGGAGCCAGCCAACATATGGTTAAAAATTTTATCTATTTAGATGTTCCTGAAGTTCATCTGAATCAAGAAGATGCCAATCAATATGACAACTGAAAGATTAACTCTATGGAACAAAAAAATAGGGCTCATGTCAGTCTGTGACCTCAGTTGAAATTAATGTCACTCTATTATTCTTATTTTCTTTTATAAGAAAACTTTTATTTTTATTTTTTCAAATTTAATTTATGTTTTTTTTTAACTTATTCACTTTACATCCTGCTTACTGCACCCCTCTCAGTCACTCCCTCTCAAAGCCTTCCCTCATCCCCACCTCTTCTGAGTGGGTTGGGGGCCCCTTGTGTTTTCCCTCATACCTCCCACCCCCATCACTTCAAGTCTCTGGGAGGCTAGTGCTTCCTCTCCCTCTGAGGCCAGACAAGGCAGTCCAGCTAGTAGAACATGTCCCACATACAGGCAGCAGCTTTTGGGATAGCTCCTGCTCCAGTTGTTCAGGACCCAAACAAAGGTCAAGCTGCACAATTGTTACTTATGAGCAGAGAGGCCTAGGTCCAGCCTGTATATGTTCTTTGGTTGGTAGTTTAGATTCTGAGAGCCCCAAAGGTCCAGGTTATTTGACATTGTTGGTCTTCCTGTGGAGTTCCTATCCCTTCTGGGGCCTGTAATCCTTCTTTCTATTTTTCCATAAGAATTCCCAAGCTCCAGCCACTGTTTGGCTGTGGGTGTTTGTATCTGTCTGAGCTATCTGCTGGGTAGAGCCTCTTAGAGTCCATTTTTTTTCCTTCGTATTCCTCTTCACAACATCTGCTAAGTGGTTTTGTTGTTGGATTTTTAGGGCCTGGCACAGTACTCTGTCCTCTTTTATGGCTATTACGACAATAAACGCACAATCGGATGGCTGAATTTCCGGCTACCTCTTTCCTACTTCCTGGTGGGGATTATGTGCATTGGATACAGCTTTCTGGTTGTCCTCAAAGCGTAAGTTTTTAATCTTATTTATGGAGTCAATCAAAATCATGTTGAGAACTGGGTATAATTTTGATACTATTTCATGTTTAGAGAATGGTAAGTGTTTAAAAAATGGTAAGTGTTTTAAGAGATGAATCAACACTAATATTAAACTATTAGGTCCTCAAAACAAGTCTTTGACACAAACACAGGCCTTCAGGGCACTCCACAGGGTCAGAAAGTGGCAGCATGCAAGGTTGGAAATAAAATCAGTGGTAGAGTACTTGCATATCATGTGCACCTGGCCTTCAATAAAGCCATTTATTTAATTGCTTTAATAGACAACTAAAGGTATTGCAGTAATAGACAACTAAAATGATATTCTGGCAAGTGAATTAAAATAATTTAAAATTAATATTATTTAAATTCAAAGTATTGAATAAGGCAAGCACAATAGATGTGAAATGTTTTTAGTGATAATACGGAAAAAATAAATGTAATTTTGATAATATAATTTACTTAATGAGTATTAGCATTTCATCATATTATCCTCATAAAATTATCATTGTAGTATTTTATGTGTTCTGGGTGCAGTTACTAGGCCTTTGGTGTCTGTTGTACTGTCCATGGATCATTTTTCCAGTGTTTGGTAAACTCTTGCTCCTTGATAGCTCACATTATAGTAACAATGTTCCAGGAGATATGGTGGTTTTTCAAGTTTTCTTAAAGATACCATTTAAGATCATGGCTAGGTTCTAACTCTATTTTCTCTTCTCAAAATTACTCATATTTGAGCCAGGCCAGTCTGATTTTGGACCTCCTTTCGTCATGGAGCTTGGGTGACTTGTTATATGATGAAGTGATTGAGCATCCTGCTCTATCAGCAGATCCATGGCTTTCACTCCCACTGCCAATGTAGGAAACAGCATTTGGTAGAAGATTAGGAGATATCTGCATGTTTGTGTCATGTCAAATCACTTGTCATGTTTTCTATTGCTACCTTCTACTTGAATCCTCTGTACTATTGGGATAATAGTGGATTTATGGGATTCATCACTCTAATAGACAAGGACCTGTCTTAGGTTCTCCAATGGTGAGAAAAGACACCATGACCAAGGCAACTCTTGTAGGAGACAACATTTAATTGGGGCTGGCTTCCAGGTTCAGAGGTTCAGTTTATTATCATCATGACAATAAGCACGGCAGGGTTCAGGCACACTTTGTGCTAGAGGAGGAGTCAAGAGTCCTAAATCTTGATTAGAAAGCAGTTAGGAGAAGACTAACTTTCAGGCAAGGAGGCAGAGGGTCTCAAAACCCACCCCAAAGTGACACACTTTCTCCTAATAGTGCCACTCCCTGGGTCAAGCTCATTCAAACCACTACAGGACCTAACTACTAAAATCAAGGAGAGTATATCGTAACATTGTCCTTGCTTGTACTTAATCACCATCACTCACAAAGTAGGAGGAAATATCTACTTCAAATTATTTAAGTTAGAAAATAAAATAAAAAAGAAATTATTTTGAGCATTCAAAGTAGAATTCTTTGTTAGCCCAGTCAGGACTCTCCTGGTTTAGGTCTGAATATCATAGGAATTCTTGGCAAATGGGTAATTGGTTGCCTAAATATTACATCATATTTTCCCTTCTCCTTCTTCAAAGATCTGAAATCCAGATCATAAATGCAATATATACAATTTGAAGGCAAACTAGCACAGGTGAACGTTGTAATGCTCACTGTGGATGAGCAACCATCAGCTTCTCTACAGTATTTAGAGCTAATAATCTCAGACTAAAAGTGATTTTCTTCTTAAATCTAGATGTTCTTCGCAAAGCAATTCTATAAGCTAAAATGTCTGGGTTTGACTGGCATAGCTCACATCTGTCAAACTGCAGGAAAGAACTGAATAATTCATTGAAGGTGCTGAATGAGGAGCTTATTAATGCCACCCTAGCCCCGGAGGCTCTCCCAAGGCTTCCTTACCACAAGGCTTCCTGACAGTGCTATATTCTATATTCATTCTGTTTGGGATCATGACAATAATAGCATTCATAGAATAAACTAAAACATCCTCCCATACCTTACATTGTTTTAGGTAAGCTGTAAATGATGTTAAAGTTTTATCTACGTATACTATCTATTGCTGTAAAATTATAATAAAGAGTCTGTCTTTTACCCCCACTAGAATTGACACTGCAGTGCCCCAAGATATCTGCTAGATATCTTGCCAAAAACACATATCCCAACTCCGTGGTGGCCCAGTGTCTCTGCTGCCACACACTCCCAGAAAGAGCACACAATAACCTCCGATCCAATTGGTAAGATATAATTGCCCACCTAAACATACAAAGCCCTATACACATCCATCCCTTAAGAATATTCATAACAACCTGTAAATACACAGAGTGGAACCTCAATGTCAGCCTCCATGTTCCCATGTTCTGTTGGCGGTTTCTCTCCCAGTCTCCTCCAGTCTCCCCTCCTTTCCGTTCCAGTCTCCTCCTCTTCCATCAAACTTTTCTCCCGCCGATCCTTCCTTCTCGTCCAATGACGTTCTCATTCTTCTCGTCCAGGCCTCGTTCTATCTTGTACCTGCCTCACCTGTATGACATCATCCCACAACTATCTTGTATGTATCCTAAACCACCATATAGCATAAATTGGTATAAGCATAAACACGAGTAATTGTTAAAGTGGGGAAGTTGGCAGTATCCATATTTCTGAATCTCTAACAAAATCATAATTCATATTTCAAATAATTATCAGTATTTGCCTAACAGGTACTTACCATACTTCATTAAAACTTTTAGCTGTTGTTTTTTGTTATTCCTGTATTTATTATTAATAATTAATTAATTAATTAATTAATTCAAAATAGGCTCTCATGTATACCAGGCTGGCCTCAAATGTACTTCTTCCAGAGTGATAGGGTTACAAGCATGTACCGCCATGTCTGCTTTATGTTGTGCTGAGGATTTGGTGCAAAGCCTCATGTGTGCTAGGCTAGCACTCTACTGAGCTCCATCTCCAGAGAAAACCTTTACCTCCTAAGCACCTCAAAGCAACTCTAATGCCATTTTACAGACTATTAAATAAAAGAGTACTGAAGTCCATCTGCCCTTAGGACTTGTTTGAAACCAATGTCTTTTTGTAGGTGAAAAGTTCTCTGCCACCCACTAGTCGCCACCTGTGTTCTTCATCGTCCCTTAGACCACTCTGTTCCTCCAGGGTGTTTTGTGAAGTGAACTGAGGACATATTAGTTATTCTCACAGAATGGATGGAAATTTAAGGTTCAGTGGCTTTATGACCAGGCCAAGCTCACTCGGCCAGAACAGAGTTTTGAACACCAATCTCTAACCAAGTGATTCTCATCTTGTGGGTCATTACCCCTTGGGGGCGTAACAACCCTTTCATAGGGGTTTCCTAAAACCATTGGAAAGCAGATATTCATGCCACAATTCATAGCAGTAGCACGATTATAGTTATGAATTAACTGGGTTCTGGGTCCGCATAGCATGAGGAGCTATATTAAAGGATCATAGCATTAGGAAGGTTGAGAACTACTGCTCCACGTCCATTCTTATTCTCCTAATCTCTAAGGAGGATTCATCTGTCAGCAAGGCCAGCCTGATCTACAGAGACAACCAAGACTACACAGAAAAATCCTGTCTCACCCTCCCCCCTAATAATAATTTAAGTAAATAAGTAAATAATATTTTTGTCCATTTTTAAGACCCTTTAGAATTAAAAAGCCTTGATATGGCTCTTGTGCTAAATTTTCCTTAAAATATGAGTTTATCAAACCTCAAGTACATTACAGGACATTTTCATATTTCCACCACAAATGATAATGTTTGCTGTTTCTAATGATGACATCAGACCCTATGACTGCCTTTAAAGGCTCCGAGAGAACATGAGAAAGACTCATGTTCCTTGCCTATGGGAACATAAGCTCCTGGCAGATCTAACATAGCACATGACTAGCTCCTCCTTCTCTCCAAACCACAGTTGGCCTTCTTTCAACGGTGCTTGGAACAGAAGGGTAGTGATGTATGAGAGACCTAAAGTCACCTAGTTCCATTTCATGTCACTGCTTTATGAGCTGGATCTAGACTTACGAGTTTCAAAATGCAAAATTCTCCTCTCACAAACACGATCCAGGATGAATGGCAAGTATTTACAAAGTGAGGCTGACGTGGTCAGCCCTTTTATAATGTCAAGGACAGACTGGAAAGCAATCCCGTAGCAAGCGAGTATACAAAAAGCTCTTCGTGATATATGCGTTTAGTGGCAAAGCTTTTCCCAGTGCCAAGGTGACATCTATTTATTTAAAAACTGTATAATATCTTTACAAGGAACAATCTAGGGAGCTCTCTGCCTGGGAACTTAATGACAAATAGGACAAAGTACTGTTGTGGTGCTGAGCAAGGGAAGTGGACAGTACACAAAGGCAGGGCCAGTGATTCTGGCCTCAGTCCTGTGACATTTTACTGCACTGTTTTTCGGGATTTTTTTTTTTTTGCTTTTTTTTTTTTGAATTTTGTTTTTTACAATCCACTCTCAGTCTCAGTTTCTTTTGAAGAGTACAATTCAGGAATCTTTATCACTCTTAAAATAATCCCGCATTCTTTCTTTAAGTGATTTATTCTGCCATCCTCCTGCCAGCTCCTATAGGTATTTAAATCATCAGTGTGTAGTAGCTTTTGATCACCACAAAATGGGAAAATTAAGGAATACGAAACCCATAAAATTTAAAAATCAGTGTTCCCATTGTCCATTTATTTGAATAGACTGTTTTCCATATAACTAAGGCTGCTCTCTAGAAACGTTTCCAGTTTACCTGTGAAAGCTGCCTTTCTTTCTCCTTTCCGGCTGCCGAATTAAATTCCTGCTTTTACAGGATGACCAAAAACATCGGTGATGATGGAGGTGGCGATGACAACACTTTCAACTTCAGCTGGAAGGTGTTCTGTAGCTGGGACTATCTGATTGGTAACCCTGAAACAGCTGACAACAAATTCAATTCTATCACGATGAACTTTAAGGTAAAGGCACAGAGCCCCAAATGCTTATTTTGACTTCTAAGACTAACATTGGAGGCATTCAACATCAATCATCAAATATCTTGACAGTTAGGAGACGGAGGCTCTCATCATTGCTGCATACCAGGAGGTGGACACGAGTCTGACTGGCACAGAAATGTCCTGTGACCCCTAGCAGCTGTCCTTCTGTCTCTGGGACTTTTCCTCTCCAAATTTAGTAATAAAATTATGCTATTTGGTCAAAATAGCTCAGTGGTTATTGGAATCAGATAGTTCAAATAACGTGACAGTGCTCACCAGCTCTTTACAGAAACATGTAGGCTCAGTGTGTAAATTGACTCTAAGGCCTTAGAAAATGGCTTTAAAAATAATACTGGGAGAGCAGGACATGGTTGCACAGTCGTGTTTGGGAGACAGAAGTAAGAGGATCAGGAATTCAAGTACAGGCTCAGAAGCAAAGTGAGGCTGTGGCCCGTATAAGCTATATGAAATTGTTTCATTAAAGTCAAGCCTTACATTCACGCCCCCTCCCAAAGGACTGGGAGAGTGCCATTTAGAATGAAGATTCCTCCAGTGTTATGTTGGATGAGTATACTCCCTTTTTGTCTTTTGCCCTTTGTTACTATTTTTATGCTAGGATGTTTGAGAAGGGTCTTGTGTAGCCCATGCCAGCCTCAAGCTTGTTATTTAGCAGATGCTGGCCCCAAACTTACCACCTTCTAGCTCTACCAGTCCACTGTCTTTTTCTGTCTATATTCATCCACTTTATGACATGTCAGATTTAGTTTACAGTTTTGTGTCTTTTTTTTTTGTCAATGAATGATCCTTCTCATGGCTGTGTCTCTCTTCCACTCTGCTTTGCCTGGCTGCAGGAAGCCATCATTGAAGAGAGAGCAGCCCAGGTGGAGGAGAACATCCACCTCATCAGATTCCTGAGGTTTCTTGCTAACTTCTTCGTGTTCCTAACACTTGGTGCAAGTGGATACCTCATCTTTTGGGCTGTGAAGCGATCCCAGGAATTTGCCCAGCAAGATCCTGACACCCTTGGGTGGTGGGAAAAGAATGAAGTTCGTCTCTGCATGCTTGTGACGTGCTTAGAAACTGAGAATTGCCGTTTTGCGGGTTGTGCTCTGTAGCTGAGTGTGAGACAAGGATGCTCTCTGCCTACTCCTCCATTCTGCTCCCCAGCTAACCACCACATGCAACAGTTTCCACCGTAGGGCTGCCATTTCTGTTGTGCTGTTGGGCTTTCAATGTCAGAGAAGATGGGGAGTTAGAACGGAGAGAGAGAAGAGAGTATTTTACAGAGAAGGCTAGACCTTAGGAGAGACCATGTGGCAGTCAAAGTTAGGAAAACCACAACGACAGCCTGGAAGTTTGATTTCAAATCTAAGGCTCTTCCTATGACCCAACATTACTTCCTCCAAAGCTCTCACTTCTGTACCTGAAATGTCAGCTTCTGATTCTCTTCGTCATCATTTCTAAACCTATTTCATAGGAAGCATCATACTGCCTGCCTAATTTTATGTTTCCAGGCTTTTCGAATGAGTTCTAGTGACATATCTGTCTCTTTCGTACCAAAGCCTTTGACCTTCAGCGATTCAAATGAGGAAGGCTAGCTCTTGGCCAGATTTGCCCACAGAGCATCTTTCCAATTACTGTGTAGGAAAGAGGTGATTAGCGTTCATATTTAGAATTAGAAACTCCACCATCCTGGGTTGTTCTAGAGCCTGGTCACTTTCATTAAGGTTTCTGGGTACCACAATGACTTGGGCCTTTTCAAAGCATGCACACAGATTTATGCCATGAGGTATTTAGGTTTTCCAGATGGAAATTTTGTAAAGCTCTGTAGATGGAAGAATTTTGAGATGACTCTTCATAAATGTACGGTTTCTTAGAAACGTCCTGGCTGGCAAGTGATAGTTGAAATATTAAAATGCCTCTACGTTAGAACCATATAGAAACGTAAGAAGTGGTAACAGTGGAAATGAACCCCACACACGTTTAGAGATAACAGTATCAGTGGTTGTTCGTGGAAACCTGTAAAGTGTGAGTTATTAAGTAGAGGGATTTTTTTCCCTTAAAGGAAAAAAATAACCCAGCATAAAGCATTTACCAAGTTTGTTTTCATAATATCAATAGTGATTGTAAGTGAAATGTTCAGTCTGCTTTGTCCCATGGCACGATGGTCACATTTAAGTATAAATGAACCACACTAAATGATGAACAGTGCTTAACAATGCTTGACATTCATTTCTTCCCATCACTCAGGAGGCTGAGGTTTAGTGAGTTTGAAGTCACCTGGGCACAGTGAATGCTAGGCTAGCCTATCGCAATACACAGAAAAGAATTAGTCTTTGTAAGAACTGGCTTAATATCTGTTTTGGAGAGACTCTGAGATCTAGATACAAATGAAGATTATAATGGTGACTCAAACATAACCCCATACTGCTACCAAAACAAACTTATAGTTGCATAGAATCTGCTAAATTTTTACGTTCAGTTGGGAATATTTCATGATGATTTTCTATGCTGAGTCATGTATCCTCTTGATCATCCTAATAGGTATTCTTAATAAAAACTTGGAAAAAATAGCAACTGTATTCTAAATATATTCTGGTAATTCTAATCATTCAAAATATGGAGTGTACAGGGAAAAATTAAAAAAAATGTCTAGTGCTGACAGTTTGAGCCAGGTATTTAGAGAACATGTTCTAAGAGTTGCTTCTAGTCTTTGCTTTCTCTTTACCTCATTGTCAAGTTTATCATTTCCAAATTTCCATGCATCAGTATATCAGTAGCCACATAGAACAATGTGTTCTCTGGGCAGAATGATAAAACTTGCACGCTAACTATACCAAGAAAACATTATTATGGGCATATACACAAACTCATATATGTAGCCTGCAAATATTAATTGGATATTGCCTTTGTTGTTTACTTGAGAGCAAATACTAAGAATGCACGGCCTAATCTTTAGTTTTATAAAGTATCAAAGGAACCTCGCTGAAAATCTTTCCGACCATGTCTCCCTGTAGATGAACATGGTTATGTCCCTCCTGGGGATGTTCTGTCCTACGCTGTTTGACTTATTTGCTGAACTGGAAGATTACCATCCTCTCATCGCTCTGAAGTGGCTCCTGGGACGCATTTTTGCTCTTCTTCTAGGCAACTTGTATGTATTCATTCTCGCCTTGATGGATGAGATTAACAACAAGGTAAGTCTAGGGTCGCGGTTGTCTTTGCCATCAGTGTGCCAATTTCCTAGTCTGCAGATTACCAGAATTGCCTCTGAAATGGTGCAGTGTTATTTTCTTTTCCACTTTTTTTATTTTTTTTTATTTCTAGATTGAAGAGGAGAAGCTTGTGAAGGCCAATATTACCCTGTGGGAAGCCAACATGATTAAGGCTTACAATGAATCTCTCTCTGGGAACACGACAGGGCCACCCTTTTTCGTTCATCCTGCAGATGTACCCCGAGGTCCCTGCTGGGAAACAATGGTGGGGCAGGTAACAGTATAAAAAGAAGTATATGTCTTTAGTGGACCAATGGACTGAATATTTCTTTCAAAACTCTAAGACCTTATGTTTTTTGTTTATTAATAAAAATGGAGGCAGTTTATTGAATTCTTAGGATTTTCTGGCTCTGACTTTCAAATGTATTAGCTCAGGGAGACGGATACAAACATTTTCTCTTTACAGTCTTTTATGGCTGTGTATAAAAAGATAGCTTACAATCGTATGAAGAGAACCATGCCTCCTATTATATTCTAACAAAGCACCCAAATTTAGATACAGACTCAAATGGCATTCATGTGGAGCTCTATTTAGTGTTATTTGTTTTTATATAAAAAACCCCGCTCTTTGATTATAATACTCTAGTGGTTTTATGATATCAATTTTTACCTAATAATTTGCCCTTAAGCTTTAACGGAAATTCTATTTTAAGTTATTTGTTTTTATAGTGGTTATGTAAGTGACCCTAGTCTAAGACTAGTGATAGCCTACAAGATAAAAGAAATAAGATCACATTGCTTACTGTCCAATAAAGGAAATTAAAAACTGAACAAAAACAACTAGAGATGCTGTTTCCACTCTCTCACTTCTGTACAGTTCCTCTCTATGCTTTGTGAAGCTTGTAATTTTATCTCATTGGAGAAAACACTCTTAATATGCCTTCAACCTTAGTTCATCAAATATAATACAGTTTTAATATATTTGAGTGTTCCTAGAAGATAGCAGTTCAGCTGTATCAGTTGTGCAGTCTTTGTGAATTATTTGAACAGGTTTTTAAGTAATATTTTCTGTGGGATAAGAAAATCAATATATTAGCATAAGTCTTACTAAAGCAATGCAATATAAGCAAATGTGAACTCAAAAAGACATTGTTGCTTTTGGTCTGATGTCCATGAGACTACAATTAAGCCAATTGTGATGTCAGTTACTGGAATGAAAGTTTTTTTTTTTTTTCGGAGCTGGGGACCGAACCCAGGGCCTTGTGCTTCCTAGGCAAGAACTCTACCACTGAGCTAAATCCCCAACCCCTAATGAAAGTTAAATAGCATATATCTAACACTAGAATTATTTGATTGAAGATGGACTAGAGAATGATAGTCTGAAAAGATATTGTGATTTATTTTACTTTTTAAGCACTTGGGGATCAGATAAGCTCCTTTCTTAGTGCTGGTTGCTAGATTTTCAGGTCTTATGCATGCCATTCATGTTTCTAGAAACAATCATGAAGAAAAAACCTAAAAGCTTAAAGGAGAGATACTTGTGGGCTACATTGTAGTGGGTAGAATGGGGGCCTTCTAGGTTGTTCACGTGTTAATTCTTGGAACCTGTGAGCCTGTTGCTCCTTGTTAAGTAGATTCTGAGGAACCGTTTAATCACCTAACCTACCTGTTGTATCTGCAGCCCAGCGTTTAGTACTAAAACATTTGGAACACACAATTTGCAAACTCACTGTTTAAGATGCTTTTGGCTGAAATGTACTAGGAAATCTATCCTTTGACAGGTAAACACCCACTTAATGGGATCAGTAGAATGAACTGTAAAGAATAAGATATATGTTGGCTCTTTCTGAGGCAAGGAAAGAGATTAATTAGATATGACATATCATTCTAAGACAAATTTGTATTTCTGATGTAGAAGCCTCTGTGATGTTTTTCCATCGTATGAACTCATAATAAAACAAGAAGTATGTATTTAATTTGTGGGGTCCAGGAATCACCTCACAAACCACACGAACACCAATCTCAGTCAGACAAGGATCGTTTATTGAGCATTCACCCCAGGATTGATCAACCAGGGTCACAGTTCAGACTTAGAAACTGAACCATAACTCGAAGTTAATATTTTAGAGGGTTTTTTTTAAAGGTTATTTTATTTATTTACATTTCAAATGTTATCATCCTTCCCAGTTTCCCCTCCTATCCCATCTCCTCCCCCCTATTTCTTTTTTTTTTTTTGAGCAAGTCTCTTTTTATTAGTTTTTAGGAAATAGGCTTTAAATAGACACTATTTGAAGAAAAGATTTGCCTATGAAACAGATTCAAGGCTGACTGTTCCCTACGGAATACAAAGACACTCCCAGGTCTAATTTTTCTGATAGTATACCAACTTTCACGGTTAGAAAATCATGTATATGTGTATTTATGATTCTAGCTATATGTTTGTAAGGAGATTCAAGTACATGCATGTACAGAAGACAACTTTGATATTGTCCCATGGGTACTGCTCACTTCTCTTAGCATGGAAACCGGAAAAGAGAATAGCACTCGAAATGTAAATAAGAAATACCCAATTTTAAAAAAAATGATTTATTTTTATGTTATGTGCACCTTGTGCTTCCGGAGGTCAAAAGAGGGCACTGGATGCTCTGGAATTGAAGTGGCAGAGGATAATGAACTATCATGAAGCTGCTGAGTATTAAGTCCCCACACTCAGGAAGGGCAGCAAGATCTCTGAACCACTGAGCAATCTCTCCAGAGTCTCTCATTGGCCTAGAGCTTAATAAGCAAACCTAGTTTCTAGAGGATTTTAGTGATCTACCTCTCTCCACCTCTGTAGCACCTAGATTATAAGTGTGTGCTTCCTCAACCAGCATTGCTTTTAAGTGGGACCTGGGGACTGAACACAAGTTCTCATACTTGCATGACATATGCTTTAGTGGATAAGCTGTCACCTCAGTCTCTGAACTTATTTATTTATTTATTTTTATTAACTTGAGTATTTCTTATTTACATTTCGAATGTTATTCCCTTTCCTGGTTTCCGGGCAAACATCCCCCTAATCCCTCCCCCTCCCCTTCTTTATGGGTGTTCCCCTCCCCACCCTCCCCCCATTGCCGCCCTTCCCCCAACAATCATGTTCACTGGGGGTTCAGTTTTAGCAGGACCAAGGGCTTCCCCTTCCACTGATGATCTTACTAGGATATTCATTGCTACCTATGAGGTCAGAGTCCAGGGTCAGTCCATGTATAGTCTTTAGGTAGTGGCTTAGTCCCTGGAAGCTCTAGTTGCTTGGCATTGTTGTTCCTAAGGGGTCTCGAGCCATTTTACAGGGTTTTTAAGCCCCAAATCCACAAACAACTGTCCCAAGTTATTCCACCCATCAGGATTTAAGGAATGGGGATTTCCTTAGGAACACATCTTTGTTGTTCATTTCTACCTTGTTTTCATTGGTTGGGGTATTAAACTGTGACAAGCATTTGCCTTGTCTAATATACTTATTATCATAACTTGTCTACCAGGATGGGTCTTGTCTAAAATTCAAATCTTATCTTGACAACTAGGATGTCACTAACTGTAACTGTTACATGTACTTGTCTTTTTCTGCTAGTAGGATGTCAGTTCCAGGGAAGGTCTTGGGAACTTAAACTTTCCCGGACACCTCCTCAAAATGGAAGTCTTATTTTAAATAATTTCTTATATTGGTACAGGTGTCTCTCTTATGTGTGGATCTATCCCAGGGGCAGCTTATACCATAAAAGCTTATATACAGGTTCAGGAAGTGCTCCTGGATGGTTGGTTCCTATCCAAGCTTATTGTAGGTAACTATACAAAACAGTTCTAGTGATTATTATCTTGATTGGTTTCCAAGGGCACAAAACTTAACAATATATAATCAATCTTGGCATCATAAAGTTTCCTAGGAACAGCAGAAACATATGAGAAAGTTTCTTTATAATGTCAGGCTAGTGAGGTAACTGTTACCAAGGCCTTAACATTTTACCTAGGTCTTAACATTCCATCTAGACCTTAATGTTTTACCGAGGCCTTAACAAAATTTCCCTCTTTAAGGCCCAGAACATGCTGCATGTCTCAGAACATGATGTATGTCTAAGAACATGCTTTATATCTCAGAACATGCCTTATTTCTCAGAGCATGTTGTATGTCTCAGAACATGATGTGTGCTGTTTTCTGAGTGACACTTGTAGCAACTTACCCATTTCATTATTGTTCCTTACTGGCATTCTCTTCTTTACTTCAATATTATGTTAAGAGACACTACCCCTTCCCCCGCTGGCATTTACATCTCTCCCATAAATCCTTGATACCCCTTTGGGAACAAAAGGCAGAAGGAAGGGGAACTATAGGTTGTTGACTATGTAGATTGGACTAGATAGAGGGAAGGCAATGTGGATCCAACAGCTTTGAGTGCTGGTAAGCATTGGTCCTCGTGGTAACCATATCTCCATCACTGCATCTGGAAATACTTCGACTCTTTAGCCATTTCACTTAAATGAAGAAGTGGTAAAGGTAACTGAGTTTATATAATTATGAAGATGTACCCTGAAAGCTCATGGTTCCATGGGATTATTCTAGATGTTTACTCCTTTCCACAAACACCAGCCACTTTGTCCTCTTTTCATGACACTGTGCCACTCAAAGTTCTCTTAGTTCTATGAACAACAGCAATCAAACCCAAACAAACAAAAAACAAACAAATAAACAAACAAACAATAAAAAATTTACAACAAATTGGGTTTCCTTTCAGCTCTGCAGTGTTTCTTAAGTAGTAGTTATTACCTCCACTGGTATTTGAAAGTCAGACAACAGAACCTTAACTGTAGGCCAAGTAGGCATGCGAAGTTATTGCTGACATTGTGTTTTAAAGAAAAATAAGAAACCAAGGACCGATGACCATAGTGAGAGTGGCTAACATTGATTGCCCTCTTGTGTGCCAAGCACTAACTCCTTGAAATTTTAAGCCATCTAAAGATCATCACTGTATGGATGAGAATACAGAGAGAGACATTTGCTTAAGACCTTGTAGGAACTAAATCTCACCTACATAACAGCAATGTAGAGTTTCCATCTTTATTTAGTGCTGGTGAATTGTCCCCATGAAATATAATTATCACCGGGCACACCCTTTGGGCTTCTTCCCATATATGAATCCCTTTATAGTATCATTATGCATTGTTATGCCTTGAACTGTTGGTGATTCTTTTGGGTTTACAGACCTGAACTATCTAGACAACTCAGCTAAATGCCCAGGAGTAAAGTTGGGATGTGTGACATGTTCTTCAGGGGACTTTGTGCAGTGTGACAGAACTTAAGCTTAGATGATATTGCTGAGGTGGTTAAGCCACTATTTTAGGGTTCTCTGTTCTTGATAGCCATGTATCTCTTCCCCAATCTGTGAATAGATACTTGTAGTTTATAACACCATATTCAGATCCTCCCTAGGAATTCTATGTGAATGTTATACCTTGGGAAAAGATAAAGACTAAAATTCAGAATGGACATAAAAAAACAAAGTCCTCCCAACCTACTTCTAGGTCATGGTAGTTGTCAGCATCTTGTTTTAACATTGACCAGGAAGTAAAAGGAAGAGTGAGAATGTAGAAGAAAAAAAAGTCACATTTCAGAACAGTTAGGAGTTACTAGCATTCATTCATTCATTCCATTTACTTAATGGATAATATGTACCCAGCAGTGTTGGATACTAGAGGTATGAATGGGTTAAAAAATGGACCATAGTTTTGTGAAAATTATTTTTTACACAGAGAGGCAAGGCCATTAACAATGTAATTATAAAAAGATTTCAAATGTACACTGGTAACGAGGCAAAGATAAAATGCACGGAACCGAGTGCTTTTCACAGCACTTACCTGTGTAAGTCAAGCAAAGGAGGCTTTTTCCAGTAATGCTCTAATGATGGCAATCGGTTCGTACGAACTGAGACAGGAAGTGAATTAGGTTAGGTTAGTAGATGAAGATTATATGTAGTGTGTGGAGTTCCCTGAAAAAGTGTGGAGTTTGATAGTCTGAAAGAAGGCCAATGAGATTGAAAAAAAAACCCACCAAAGAAGAGTAATTCAAGAATAATACGGAAAGCTGTATGCAGGAACCTCCCTCCTACCCACTGCAAGGATGAGGGCCCACTTGTCCCAGTTTGAAAACACCTGTGGGCAAAGGCTCTCTTTCCTTTCCATCATTTTTCTGTTTGTTCCTCAGCTTTGAGGTCAAAATGCCCTTCTGATTAGAGTCATTTGTCATGGGTGTTGCTTTGCTTGGGGATTAACGCTAAAATAATTTAAAAATACATAATAAGTTTTCAACAACCTTTTGCCTTTATTTTATTTACATTATAGTTAATTTGTATCTAAAGGAGTTGATATATATTTCATTTATGTTATAAAACAAATGTTAGTTATTAAGATTTCACCTGGTACTCTGACATGGCCAGGAAAGTAATGGTGGCTCACGAGGCTGGGAGTTTGGGAGGCCCAGGTCTGAAGCATGTGGCTGGAAATTCGCTGATGACTATTTGTCAAATGCTTACTTGCCTTATGAGACAATGCACTTGTTATTTTAGAGAGGAAACCAACTAGAGGTATGGAAGTCAAATAAAAAACTTATAGACTAATAATTCTTCTCAGTATTATTAATATTTAGTATTTAGTAATAGTACTTCTTTTTCTTATTTTTTTCCTTGAGATGAGGTCTCATGGACCTCAAGCTTGACTTGAACTTACTGCATAGCTGAGGAGGACCTTGAACATCAGACCTTCCGGATTCTGTCTCCTGAGTGCTAGTGTCCCTGGTCCCACCATAGCTTGTTTGTACAGTGCTGGGGTTTAAGCTCAGTGATTTGTACACGCTAGCTGATCACTCTGTCAACAGAGCTAAATTCCCATCCTTGAGCAGCAGCAATTCTGCAAAGTTGTCACTTTATATATTCAGTGTCTTCCGTCTTTAAGGCACAAATTATTGGAAAGAAACAGAAAAGGTACAATAGGAATGAGCTATGGTGGGGAAATTTATAATTGATATTTTTTTATTAATATTTAATGTCATGTTTCTGTGAAGTAACAGTGACCCTCCTGACCATCTCACAATGCACATACTTTGTACTTAAATTCAAACCCACACCACAGAAGGGACAAGACTTTTCTAGAACTTTTATTTTTTTATACCAGTATACATATTATGTATATGCACACACATATATATGTATATATACATGAGGTAATTTGTTAAAAATATGTTCATCCTACATATCTTGTTCTGGAGATTTTTAATAGCTCATTTTCAAAACATTTAAAAAAAATCTCTGTGTGGTTTGAATGTGAAGGACCTTCTATAGGCTCATGTGTTTGAAAACTGTATTGTGAGCTGGTGGTACTGTTTTGAAAGGTGGTAGGACAGTTAGGAGTTAGAACCCTGCTGGAGAAAGTGGGTAACTGTGGGGAGTAATCTCACTGCTCTTCAGTCTTTGCTTCCTCACTGTGTTGGTAACATGATCAGCTACCTCACATTTATGCTACTATGCTTCTTCCTTGATTAATAGACCGTATCACCTTCAACTGTAAGCCAAGGGGAACTCTATTCTCTTACATAGCTTATCACCAGTTTGGCCAATGAGAAGGAAGGTAACTAAAACAACGAGCTTTTTAACGTGTGTCATTGAAGTTTAATCTGTGTACCACACACTTTACACCTTAGAAACGTACAATTCAATGCCAGGTACAAATTTAAAATTTCTGCATGGACAGTATTTTTCTACCAGCTTTTAAACTTTAGTTGCCATAAAGTTTCTTAGTCAAAAGAAGATACCAGTATAGTGATTCAAGGATAGAGACAGTTTGAGAGTAACAAAATACAAGGAAGTTATTTTTCATTTATTAGATATAACTTCTTATTTTTTTCCTTTATCACTAACTCTAGCCTTCCAGCCAGTAACAGAAACACAACAGTTTTGATAGCAATGTTAAGGTCATCTGAAGACAGAAATGTGTGCACTAATAAAGATTGTATCATACCAGGAATTCGTGCGTCTCACAGTTTCTGATGTCCTGACCACTTATGTCACGATCCTCATTGGTGACTTCCTCAGAGCATGCTTCGTGAGGTTCTGCAACTACTGCTGGTGCTGGGATTTAGAATATGGCTATGTAAGTACAGTACTGACTTTTCCTGCATTAGATTTTTCCCTCTGTGATTCATTGTTGATACATGTTCTACAAGCGGCAGAATGCCTCTGAGTTACATGAGTGAGGTCACCTTGTGAGATGCTATCAGTACAGTTATAACTCAGAAGAGTCCAGATATGAGCATCATACTTTCCAATCTGAAGTAAAATTAGCTCAGACTCTTTAAAGCAATGGACCTCTAACTGTCAGTTAAAATGTCGAAAGAAATCTTGGCCTTACTGGCAGTTCCCTTCCCATGAATCTAGTTTGTGCTGATACAAGATTGCTGGAAACTGTATATTCTAGATCTCCCTGTGAATTTCACTATGGGACTGGGCAATTATCACGCACCAGTTCCTATGTGGTACATGAGGGGATAAAAGGATTCAGTGAATATGGAGTTTGCTTTATGAAGTTCACAGGCTAATAAGAACCTGACAGGGATAACAGCAGGAGACTGGAGATTTCAAGGAAGACCCAGTTTGCTGACAGGGCTTTACTAAATGGAGCCCAGGGGCAGCGGTGCTTCCTGAAACAAAAGCACAGGTTTCCCTATTTGACTATTACCAGCCCTTCCTCTAAGACCAAATTAAGGTCCCCCTCCAACTCAAGGGAAGTGGTAGAGCGTACATGGTTCTGTGGTCTGGCATACCAACAGCCCTTCATTGCTCTTTTGTACAGGTAAAATAGGTTTCAGTTAATCCTTCAAAATAGGAATTGAAGAACTAGTGGTGTCCCTGTGCTTAAGTTCCCAATGGCTTTGTGAGCACCATGAAGGCACCCCAGATACCATTTTAGGGCTCTCAGTACCTAAAAGTTTGTTTCTTTTCTTTCTGCCTCAGTCTAGTTGCTATGTTCTAATTTTCACAAATATAGACTTTTTTCTTTTAAAAATTTCAAGCACAAGATGGTCTTTTCATTTACACTTACTATTTCTGCTTCAAAGGGATGCTGTTATCCTAGAATTGGACATAGGCCATTCCTTCTTGTCATTAAGCATTCCTTTAGCATGTCACCTCCACAGAGTTCTTCTCTGGCCATCAGTCTAACATAACCCATCAAATGCTATCAAAACTTACAGTTTTGTTTTACGTATAAGATGTGCAACTACTTGAAATTTTTTAAAAACTTCTATTCCTTGTCTCCTCTTACAGTGAAGCATTCATGAAACACTACCATCACCACAACAACAAAAAAAAAAACGAAACAAAACAAGTAAACAAATGTCTGTTCTTTGAACCATGTTTATCACATAGCAAATGTTCTGTGCTGACTGTGTAGTTGAACTTGTGCCTCCACATCCTGACACCACCAGCGCATCAATGGCAGCTGGAAGAACTCTGTCTTTCTGTGGGCAGTTGATCTGGTTGTGTGCTCTAAGCCAGCAATGATTCTCTCACTACCATTGAAGGGGTATTCACTATCTGACTTTGTGACAGTGCCTTTTATTAGGTCATCTCTGTCACCCTCACTTAATGTGCCCCTTGGATAAGGCAGAAGCAGTTAGGTAATGTTCTCTGATGTAATGCAGCAGATCCCGGATGCCCTGTACAGTTCTCCTATTGCTTGCTATGAGGTATTCTTCTGGCTTGGATTCATTTCTATTTTCCTGGCCTGATTCAGCTCTTCGGAGGCAGACATAAAAATTGCCATCTCTTTCTTAGATCATGGCTTCTCTTCTGTCTGTTTGCCTTTTATCCCTTGATGCTTTCTTCTTAAGTGGTAGAAAAGTTGACTGTGAATATGAAGTCAATATAACATGACCTGGATGCATAAAAGCTGTAATTAAATGACTAAAATTTATTATTTATGTTGTGCTGACAGAGCTCTTGGGTTAGTACAAAGCACAGGAAACAAGTTTCTGTTTTTAAGTCATAAAGAATTTTCTCTCATATTACCTTTGGAAGGTTCTTTGAAGGGAAAGCACAGAATGAAAACAAGTTATAAAATGTTAATGTTGGATGACATATCTTTTTTAGTGGATCATATCATCCTGCCAATTGGCTGACTAATTTCCTTGGAAGCCTGCTGGGACTGGCTACTTTGAGCAAACCCATGAAAGGTGCTGAGGGGCATAGAGATGAGGAAGCTAGAGCCCACTGAGAGGATGCAACTTTGACCTGAAGTCTTGATTTTTAATTTGTCTGCCCAGTGTTTAGATTTTTTTTAGCGATCTAATACTTTTAAAACTGGGAACTTCTACATAACACATCTTTTTTTCTGACATGTTAGAAAGCCTAGACATATTAGACTTGTATTTCTAAATGAGAAAATAGTCTTAAGGGCAGAAATACCGTCTTCTGCTGTTATATTCACGCTTCAATATTTTTTACAAACTCCACTACTCTTATTTTGTAAGCTCTAAGAATCAAGAAGGGTATACAACATAAATGGCAAGGACAGAATAATTGTTCTGGGTCTTTTGTGTGTGTGTGTGTAGAGAAAGTGAGAGAGAGAGAGAGAGAGAGAGAGAGAGAGAGAGAGAGAGAGAGAGCGCTCTATCAATACAAAGACTTTGTGGAGGAGGAGGCCTCTGAGTTGATCTTGAAGGTTGAGTAGGATTTCAAGAGATGAAGACATTTCTCAGAAGAGATAAATGAGACAGGGTTTCAGAGGTGAAATGTACAGGGTTTCTCTGCTCTTGCTTTAGGTTTGCTAATTGACAATTTGTCCTATAAATCACTTGCCATGATTGAAAGGAAAATTTGAGATGAGGTGAGGAGAGATTCCCAAGAATCTTCAGGAACTGAGAGAAAACATGGCCATTTCTGTCACAATGTATTATTTCTTTGCTTCTTGGAATTCTAAAACTATAGTGAGATTATTGTAGAAAAATTAGAAAATTCAATCAAGTTAAATATAATAATAGAAATCACAGTTGGATAGGGTGGCACATAACTTTAATCCCAGTACTCAGGAGACAAAAACAAGCATATCTTTGTGAAGTCAAGGCCATTTGGATATACATAGTGAAACCCTATCTCAATAAAATAAAATAAAATAAAATAAAGAAGAAAGAAAATTAAAAATTAACAGAGGAGTGCAGGGGGAGGGGAGGTTTGGGGGAAACAACTAGGAGGAGAGGAGAGAGGGGAAACCATGGTTTGGTTGTAAAAGAAATAAACAATAAATAAAAATAAAACACCACAGATAATCCTAGTGAGGTTATGTAGATTATCTGAAGTAAATACTCTTATTTATATGTGCATAAATATTACATATTTATATATTACATTATACATTAAATGTATATTTGTGTATGTATATATACATGTGTGTTCATACAGGGGTAGATAATCTATGTGCCTATTTTTGGGGACTGCACTGGCTGTGTTACCACATCTTCATGTTACTAACAGCTAGACTATAATATGCAATTTATTTGAGCGCTGGGGACTTAGCCCAAGGCCTTGGTCATGCTAACTTGTGCTCTACCACCAAGTGACTACCTTAGTTCTCTACAACATAAATTTATTTATTTTTATCATAGAATAATTATATAAGGCAATGTGGTTTTCTACGATGCTTAAACATAGCATATACTACAATATGCATGTACTATATTTAACTAGTCACGCCTTGCTTGTTCTTTCTTACTTTCCCCTTCAATACCATTGATTGTCTAAGTTTTAATATCACATCCATTATAGGCCCCCCTATATTCCACACATGATGGAAAACATTCAATACCTACTTTTTCAAGTCTATCTTATTTTTACCATGGTAATTTTCACATTAGTCAATTTTTCCACTAGTGACCTAATATTGTTCTTTTAAAAAATGATACGGTTTTCGGGAAGTCCCACACCGAGGATCCCGGCCCGCAGCAGCTCTCTGCTCCCAGACCCGGTGAGAGAGAGACCCAACCGCCTGGTCAGGTGGGCACTCCTGAGGCTGCAGAGCAGAAGAGACCACCAACACTGCTCACCCCTGCCCACATCCCTGGCCCAAGAGGAAACTGTATAAGGCCTCTGGGCTCCCGTGGGGGAGGGCCCAGGAGCAGCAGGACACCTGCCAGAGACACCGCCCGACCCTGAAGGATACAGACCGGATAAACAGTTCTCTGCACCCAAATCCCGTGGGAGGGAGAGCTAAACCTTCAGAGAGGCAGACAAGCCTGGGAAACCAGAAGAGACTGCTCCCTGCACACACATCTCGGACGCCAGAGGAAAAAGCCAAAGACCATCTGGAACCCTGGTGCACTGAAGCTCCCGGAAGGGGCGGCACAGGTCTTCCTGGTTGCTGCCACTGCAGAGAGCCCCTGGGCAGCACCCCACGAGCGAACCTGAGCCTCGGGACCACAGGTAAGACCAAATTTTCTGCTGCAAGAAAGCTGCCTGGTGAACTCAAGACACAGGCCCACAGGAACAGCTGAAGACCTGTAGAGAGGAAAAACTACACGCCCGAAAGCAGAACACTCTGTCCCCATAACTGACTGAAAGAGAGGAAAACAGGTCTACAGCACTCCTGACACACAGGCTTATAGGACAGTCTAGCCACTGTCAGAAATAGCAGAACAAAGTAACACTAGAGATAATCTGATGGCGAGAGGCAAGCGCAGGAACCCAAGCAACAGAAACCAAGACTACATGCCATCATCGGAGCCCAATTCTCCCACCAAAACAAACATGGAATATCCAAACACACCAGAAAAGCAAGATCTAGTTTCAAAATCATATTTGATCATGATGCTGGAGGACTTCAAGAAAGACATGAACACACTTAGGGAAGCACAGGAAAACATTAATAAACAAGTAAAAGCCTACAGAGAGGAATCGCAAAAATCCCTGAAAGAATTCCAGGAAAACACAATCAAACAGTTGAAGGAATTAAAAATGGAAATAGAAGCAATCAAGAAAGAACACATGGAAACAACCCTGGATATAGAAAACCAAAAGAAGAGACAAGGAGCTGTAGATACAAGCTTCACCAACAGAATACAAGAGATGGAAGAGAGAATCTCAGGAGCAGAAGATTCCATAGAAATCATTGACTCAACTGTCAAAGATAATGTAAAGCGGAAAAAGCTACTGGTCCAAAACATACAGGAAATCCAGGACTCAATGAGAAGATCAAACCTAAGGATAATAGGTATAGAAGAGAGTGAAGACTACCAGCTCAAAGGACCAGTAAATATCTTCAACAAAATCATAGAAGAAAACTTCCCTAACCTAAAAAAAGAGATACCCATAGACATACAAGAAGCCTACAGAACTCCAAACAGATTGGACCAGAAAAGAAACACCTCCCGTCACATAATTGTCAAAACACCAAACGCACAAAATAAAGAAAGAATATTAAAAGCAGTAAGGGAAAAAGGTCAAGTAACATATAAAGGGAGACCTATCAGAATCACACCAGACTTCTCGCCAGAAACTATGAAGGCCAGAAGATCCTGGACTGATGTTATACAGACCCTAAGAGAACACAAATGCCAGCCCAGGTTACTGTATCCAGCAAAACTCTCAATTAACATAGATGGAGAAACCAAGATATTCCATGACAAAACCAAATTTACACAATATCTTTCTACAAATCCAGCACTACAAAGGATAATAAATGGTAAAGCCCAACATAAGGAGGCAAGCTATACCCTAGAAGAAGCAAGAAACTAATCGTCTTGGCAACAAAACAAAGAGAATGAAAGCACACAAACATAACCTCACATCCAAATATGAAGATAACGGGAAGCAATAATCACTATTCCTTAATATCTTTCAATATCAATGGCCTCAACTCCCCAATAAAAGACATAGATTAACAAACTGGATACGCAACGAGGACCCTGCATTCTGCTGCCTACAGGAAACACACCTCAGAGACAAAGACAGACACTACCTCAGAGTGAAAGGCTGGAAAACAACTTTCCAAGCAAATGGTCAGAAGAAGCAAGCTGGAGTAGCCATTCTAATATCAAATAAAATCAATTTCCAACTAAAAGTCATCAAAAAAGATAAGGAAGGACACTTCATATTCATCAAAGGAAAAATCAACCAAGATGAACTCTCAATCCTAAATATCTATGCCCCAAATACAAGGGCACCTACATACGTAAAAGAAACCTTACTAAAGCTCAAAACACACATTGCACCTCACACAATAATAGTGGGAGATTTCAACACCCCACTCTCATCAATGGACAGATCATGGAAACAGAAATTAAACAGTGATGTCGACAGACTAAGAGAAGTCATGAGCCAAATGGACTTAACGGATATTTATAGAACATTCTATCCTAAAGCAAAAGGATATACCTTCTTCTCAGCTCCTCATGGTACTTTCTCCAAAATTGACCATATAACTGGTCAAAAAACGGGCCTCAACAGGTACAGAAAGATAGAAATAATCCCATGCGTGCTATCGGACCACCACGGCCTAAAACTGGTCTTCAATAACAATAAGGGAAGAATGCCCACATATACGTGGAAATTGAACAATGCTCTACTCAATGATAACCTGGTCAAGGAAGAAATAAAGAAAGAAATTAAAAACTTTTTAGAATTTAATGAAAATGAAGATACAACATACTCAAACTTATGGGACACAATGAAAGCTGTGCTAAGAGGAAAACTCATAGCGCTGAGTGCCTGCAGAAAGAAACAGGAAAGAGCATATGTCAGCAGCTTGACAGCACACCTAAAAGCTCTAGAACAAAAAGAAGCAAATACACCCAGGAGGAGTAGAAGGCAGGAAATAATCAAACTCAGAGCTGAAATCAACCAAGTAGAAACAAAAAGGACCATAGAAAGAATCAACAGAACCAAAAGTTGGTTCTTTGAGAAAATCAACAAGATAGATAAACCCTTAGCCAGACTAACGAGAGGACACAGAGAGTGTGTCCAAATTAACAAAATCAGAAATGAAAAGGGAGACATAACTACAGATTCGGAGGAAATTCAAAAAATCATCAGATCTTACTATAAAAACCTATATTCAACAAAACTTGAAAATCTTCAGGAAATGGACAATTTCCTAGACAGATACCAGGTATCGAGGTTAAATCAGGAACAGATAAACCAGTTAAACAACCCCATAACTCCTAAGGAAATAGAAGCAGTCATTAAAGGTCTCCCAACCAAAAAGAGCCCAGGTCCAGACGGGTTTAGTGCAGAATTCTATCAAACCTTCATAGAAGACCTCATACCAATATTATCCAAACTATTCCACAAAATTGAAACAGATGGAGCCCTACCGAATTCCTTCTACGAAGCCACAATTACTCTTATACCTAAACCACACAAAGACACAACAAAGAAAGAGAACTTCAGACCAATTTCCCTTATGAATATCGACGCAAAAATACTCAATAAAATTCTGGCAAACCGAATTCAAGAGCACATCAAAACAATCATCCACCATGATCAAGTAGGCTTCATCCCAGGCATGCAGGGATGGTTTAATATACGGAAAACCATCAATGTGATCCATCATATAAACAAACTGAAAGAACAGAACCACATGATCATTTCATTAGATGCTGAGAAAGCATTTGACAAAATTCAACACCCCTTCATGATAAAAGTCCTGGAAAGAATAGGAATTCAAGGCCCATACCTAAACATAGTAAAAGCCATATACAGCAAACCAGTTGCTAACATTAAACTAAATGGAGAGAAACTTGAAGCAATCCCACTAAAATCAGGTACTAGACAAGGCTGCCCACTCTCTCCCTACTTATTCAATATAGTTCTTGAAGTTCTAGCCAGAGCAATCAGACAACAAAAGGAGATCAAAGGGATACAGATCGGAAAAGAAGAGGTCAAAATATCACTATTTGCAGATGACATGATAGTATATTTAAGTGATCCCAAAAGTTCCACCAGAGAACTACTAAAGCTGATAAACAACTTCAGCAAAGTGGCTGGGTATAAAATTAACTCAAATAAATCAGTTGCCTTCCTCTATACAAAAGAGAAAGAAGCCGAGAAAGAAATTAGGGAAACGACACCCTTCATAATAGACCCAAATAATATAAAGTACCTCGGTGTGACTTTAACCAAGCAAGTAAAAGATCTGTACAATAAGAACTTCAAGACACTGAGGAAAGAAATTGAAGAAGACCTCAGAAGATGGAAAGATCTCCCATGCTCATGGATTGGCAGGATTAATATAGTAAAAATGGCCATTTTACCAAAAGCAATCTACAGATTCAATGCAATCCCCATCAAAATACCAATCCAATTCTTCAAAGAGTTAGACAGAACAATTTGCAAATTCATCTGGAATAACAAAAAACCCAGGATAGCTAAAGCTATCCTCAACAATAAAAGGACTTCAGGGGGAATCACTATCCCTGAACTCAAGCACTTACTACAGAGCAATAGTGATAAAAACTGCATGGTATTGGTACAGAGACAGACAGATAGACCAATGGAATAGAATTGAAGACCCAGAAATGAACCCACACACCTATGGTCACTTGATTTTTGACAAAGGAGCCAAAAACATCCAATGGAAAAAAGATAGCATTTTCAGCAAATGGTGCTGGTTCAACTGGAGGGCAACATGTAGAAGAATGCAGATCGATCCATGCTTATCACCCTGTACAAAGCTTAAGTCCAAGTGGATCAAGGACCTCCACATCAAACCAGACACACTCAAACTAATAGAAGAAAAACTAGGGAAGCATCTGGAACACATGGGCACTGGAAAAAATTTCCTGAACAAAACACCAATGGCTCATGCTCTAAGATCAAGAATCGACAAATGGGATCTCATAAAACTGCAAAGCTTCTGTAAGGCAAAGGACACTGTGGTTAGGACAAAACGGCAACCAACAGATTGGGAAAAGATCTTTACCAATCCTACAACAGATAGAGGCATTATATCCAAAATATACAAAGAACTCAAGAAGTTAGACCGCAGGGAAACAAATAACCCTATTAAAAAAATGGGGTTCAGAGCTAAACAAAGAATTCACAGCTGAGGAATGCCGAATGGCTGAGAAACACCTAAAGAAATGTTCAACATCTTTAGTCATAAGGGAAATGCAAATCAAAACAACCCTGAGATTTCACCTCACACCAGTGCGACTGGCTAAGATCAAAAACTCAGGTGACAGCAGATGCTGGCGAGGATGTGGAGAAAGAGGAATACTCCTCCATTGTTGGTGGGATTGCAGACTGGTAAAACCATTCTGGAAATCAGTCTGGAGGTTCCTCAGAAAATTGGACATTGAACTGCCTGAGGATCCAGCTATACCTCTCTTGGGCATATACCCAAAAGATGCCTCAACATATAAAAGAGACACGTGCTCCACTATGTTCATCGCAGCCTTATTTATAATAGCCAGAAAATGGAAAGAACCCAGATGCCCTTCAACAGAGGAATGGATACAGAAAATGTGGTACATCTACACAATGGAATATTACTCAGCTATCAAAAACAACGAGTTTATGAAATTCGTAGGCAAATGGTTGGAACTGGAAAATATCATCCTGAGTGAGCTAACCCAATCACAGAAAGACATACATGGTATGCACTCATTGATAAGTGGCTATTAGCCCAAATGCTTGAATTACCCTAGATCCCTAGAACAAACGAAACTCAAGACGGATGATCAAAATGTGAATGCTTCACTCCTTCTTTAAATGGGGAACAAGAATACCCTTGGCAGGGAAGGGAGAGGCAAAGATTAAAACAGAGACTTAAGGAACACCCATTCAGAGCCTGCCCCACATGTGGCCCATAGATATACAGCCACCCAATTAGACAAGATGGATGAAGCAAAGAAGTGCAGACCGACAGGAGCCGGATGTAGATCGCTCCTGAGAGACACAGCCAGAATACAGCAAATACAGAGGCGAATGCCAGCAGCAAACCACTGAACTGAGAATAGGTCCCCTATTGAAGGAATCAGAGAAAGAACTGGAAGAGCTTGAAGGGGCTCGAGACCCCAAAAGTACAACAATGCCAAGCAACCAGAGCTTCCAGGGACTAAGCCACTACCTAAAGACTATACATGGACTGACCCTGGACTCTGACCCCATAGGTAGCAATGAATATCCTAGTAAGAGCACCAGTGGAAGGGGAAGCCCTGGGTCCTGCTAAGACTGAACCCCCAGTGAACTAGTCTATGGGGGGAGGGCGGCAATGGGGGGAGGGTTGGGAGGGGAACACCCATAAGGAAGGGGAGGGGGGAGGGGGATGTTTGCCCAGAAACCGGGAAAGGGAATAACACTCGAAATGTATATAAGAAATACTCAAGTTAATAAAAAAAAAAGAAAAAAAAATGATATGGTTTTCAATAGTTTTGTGTTACTGTTTAGATGGATTTAGAATACTTTACAGTAGTTTATTTGTTGTCACTTGAAACTATATTTTTGTCAAAATAACTGTCATGATGTCATGATAATAATTGTCATGATGATATTTAATCATATTAATACAACCATCAACATAGACACATCTTTATGGTGTCCACGAATTTGTTCTTATCAATTTTCCTAAGTTGATTTGTGTGATCAGATAAAAGGTACTTTTTCTCTCTTAAAACTCTTTTCTTATGTTTTTGTTGTTGTTCAACAACTCAATGAAAAATATCTGCACCTAGCATTTAATATACACTGATAGTAAGCTTGGTGTGAATCAACAAACGGAGTCAAGAGATCTGAGGAGACATAGGATTGAATGTCAGCATGTGTGAGCAATTCACAGTCAGCTTTATACTTGTATTTTTAAGGAGATCTTTGTTGTATTAATAGTAATTGAACCATGGGACATTTCCTTGAGGTCTAATGAAGAGACTCAAGATTTTCCATAACCGTGTAGGATAGTCAGACTCTCTGAGTGGAGTTCTATCATTTGGCCTTCTCTAACAGTCTATTTTTATATAGAATTTACTATATATCAGAAGTGTTACAAATAATTTACACTTGTAAATTATTTCTTCATTCAAAGTAAGCAAACTGTCAATGCTGTGAAGGAGCTATTATTTCTTTTCCCTAACAAACTCCAAATAAAGACGTCGAGACTGTTAAATTAATGACATAAAGCCAGGTGAAGTTACAACTGAAATCTCCATCTGTTTTACTTGAAACCAGTAACCAGACTTCCGCCATATTGAATTTTCTCTATAACTCACGATATTTAAAGACTCTGCCAAAGAATGAAAGCTTTTAAAACTTTAAATGCTGCCTGGATTAGACACATTCAGTTGAATGGAGTAAAGATAAATGGGTGAAGGATAGAAGATGATATTTCCTAGGTAGATATGAGGAAGTCTGAAACTGCCATCAGGAAGACAGCATGATGGAGGGGCAGTAAGGAGGCTTGGGTGTACCTTGATGGGACAAGAATGAGTGAGGAGAACCTAAAAATCAGGCTTCACTTGATGTTGCACCCCACTACGTGGATGAACTCAATCCAAAGTTACCATGATCCTGCTTCTCAGCTAGGTTGAAGCACAAAGCCTCAAGGGTTGAATTACCCTAGTAGTTGAGGCTTAAGCTTATCCTAGATCCACGCTACTCAAACTTAGTCAAATATCAGAGTCCGCACAGGGCCTAGGAGAACTTAGTAGTTCTATTCAGTAGCTCTGGGACAGGGCCCAGATGTTAACTATTCTTACCACTCCTTGCTGATCTGCTGACTCCAGTCTGGAGACCACACACAAGCATTGCTGGGCTGGATCCACAACCCAGACTATCCTGTAGCAGAAAGGCAGTTGTTCAGCTGTGGGAATTGGAAATTGTGTGAAAATGGTCAGCGAGGTCATTGCAAAGGCAGAATACATTGACTCTGAGATCCTGAATTACATTTCATAACATCTGTATGGTGGCATTCTGCTCCAGATAACTCAATTTGCAGGGACACAATGATTTTCCCCAGGGTGTTTGTCCAGTGAACCATATGTCTTCCCTGAGTAGATGCCTGATTCTAACCCACTGTCAAGTCCACAAAGTAAAACAATATGGCTTCCATCCCCCTGGTTATTAACCTCCAACCAAATACAAATGAGTCCTTCTGTTGTGGTGAGTGCCACGGGTTAACTTCCTCCACTACTCTACTACCTCATCTCAGGTTTCGAGGAGACTTGCTGTTTTCCCCTTCTTATGCACCATTTACTTCTTAATGCATTTCCCCACTTCAGAGGTGATTAAACAATTATATTACAATTTATTTGATATTTGATATTATTGGTTTGATTCTCAACATGTAATACTTAATTGTTTTAATACTTAAAATATAATCTCATGGTTTCACAAGACACACCTTCAAAAGAATGGACACCTGAGTCATATGCATATCTGAGTAACTGTTTTGCCTTCTCACAAATGTCTTTTTTAGGGTGGGGTGTTGTGTATCTACTCTGTGTCATAGTGCTTTTTAAATCACTGTGCCCAGATTTCAATAAATATGAGATTTTAGGTGACAAAGGGATGCTAGAAATTTTCCAGTTAAAAGAATTGGTGACTTTTCTGAAAAGGGATGGGTGATATTTTAGACTTTGCAAGTGCTGTCCTCTCTGCTTCAGATGGTGAACTCTGTTTTAACCTAAATCTAAAACAGTGCATGGAGGAGGCTCAGCTCTGGCCTAAAAAAAGTCACTGACAAAAGCAGATGGCCGTCCATATTGGTTTTATGGACTATACCGTGCTGATTCTGGGCCTATTTATTTTATTTTATCAATTGATCTGTGAAGAAACTGGGTCCTAAAGAGATGAGTGGCTGGCCAAGCTCATGTAGTCAGAAAACACTGGACAGATCTTACTCCTCAAATGTCTGTACAAGCTAAATGTCTGTACATAAAGACTACAGGGCCCAGAAGACACCCTGGCATCCTTCCTGTTTCCCATCAGTTTAGATAACCAACACTTTATTCCTTTACCTGCCTTTGCTGTGTTTGAGGAGTCTAGGGATTCCTGTGGTGTCCTTTGTACTTTGTTTTAAAAGATTTATTTGTCTTGTCTTATGTGAATGTGTGAGTATCTTGTGTACCACATCTATGTCAGTATCCTAAGAAATCAGAAGGTATTGGATCATTTGGAACTGCAGCTACAGGTACCTGTGGGCCTTTCGATGTATGTGCTATGATAAACTGAACTGAGGCCTTTTGACACAAGTGCTCTTGGCTACTGAACCATCGCTCCTGCTCCTCCTTTCTGCTTTTGTAGTCAACTAGTTAAGTGTCAAATATCTCATTCAAAATGACTTTGTGGGAGAGTAAAAGAATAAGAACCTGAAGGGTTAAATTTATTAAATGTCCCACACTTGGCTAAATCCTGATACCAAAAGAGATCACAGGTCTGATTCTTGAAGTGACAGGGAGAAGCTCTTTCAGGCCACTGATGGTACAGACCATCAACACTATTCAAATATGTACTGGGATTGCAGTTTTGCCCACAGGCTCTGGGCAAAAATAAAGCTCCAAGCAAAAAGAACAGAGAGCACAGGACAAAGCCCTGGGACAGAGAGATCTAGACCTCCTAAGTGTCCACATTGAGGAAATTGTTGCTTTCTCCTTCCCTCCCTCCACTTCTCCCTCCTTCCCTCCTTCCTTCCCCTCCCCCTCTTCACTTCCCTTTCTTTATTCGTTTCTATTTTCTTCCTTCCTCCCTCTCTTCCTCCTTTTCTCCTTCCCTTCTTTCTTTTCCATCTTTCTATGTAGGATTTTACCTATCCAAAGTTAGCTTCTGACTTGATGGGTAGACCCAAGAATGATCTTGAACATTCCAAGCTTCCTGCTTCACATCCCACATGCTCAGATTACAGACATGCACCTCCATACAAGTTTTATGTTGGGACGAGGGTATAAGGCTGAGTTCTGTGCATGTTAGGTAAACTAGGCCTCTGATCTCATGAGCTTTTGAGGTAAGGAACACTTTTTGTTGTTGATTTTAGAATATAAGCTTTAGGCTGTTTTGTATCTTGAGATCATTGTCTTTCTAAAAAAATAATCTGCAGGATAAATACTTTACATTTATCAAGTGTCTTGAATGAATTAGTTTTAAAATCACTCAGGTCTTCTTTGTCTTTATTAAACACACAGGCATTTTTTTTAAACACATCTCATTTTAATTATTATTCTGTCATGTTTTCTATTTATGCCCTAGATCTATTTCAAGGTAGATTATCCACATTTTTAAGGAAATAGAACAATCCAAGTCCTTTTATTAAAACAATTATAAACAAGGAGAGGACTATTTGGAGGGAGGCATGTGTGCAAGCTCTCATCTCTGAAAACCTTTACTATAAAGCTTTGCTTTGAAAATTGAATCACATTTCAAGTTAAATTCACAACAGCAAGTGACACCAACTCCAAAAGAAATAGAAACCAACAAATAGTTATCATCTGAGATAGTTGTACAGTCGCACATTGCCCTAAGTGACTTTAGAGATAATAAAGAGAAGTACTGAAACACAGTTTTCAGAAGGGGCATTTGTGGGTGGTAAAGTAAAATAGTTTTGCTATTTCCAATTTATTTTACCTATAGAATAATTAATAATTATGTTAATGTTACAAACTGAAGTACAAGGGGCTATAGAGATGGCTCAGTGGTTAAGATAATTTACTCGTGCAGAAGACCCACATTTTGTTCCCAGCACTGATCAGGGGCTCACAATGGCCTGTAACTCCTGCTTCAGGTAATCCATCACCTTCTCCTGGCTATCTGAACTCATAGACACAAAGCCTTCTCTGCATACATTATCCACATTTTTAAGTTATGAGGGAAAATAATATTTGGGGGTAAAGGAAGTGATATAAATGAGGCTGGAATCCATAAGACTTTTGAGAAGAGGCTCTGAAAGGCATAGTTTTGTTGGGCATTCAAATCAGAGATCTAGTCTACTTATATATCCCACCACATTATTTAAATTAATTCTTTGGCAATTTCAGTTGTATATATAATACATGCTGGTATTCTCCTCTTATACACTTTTATCTCAATTCTGCCTCTCAAGTTCTTAGGTATAAAAATAATAAGATACTCTTGGGTCAAAGTGGTATGTTTATGTTTATGTGGCCATGTGTATGGATGTGTATGGATGCATTTATGTTCATGTGTGGATGTATGTTTATATATGTTTGCATATGCATGTTATATGTGTGCATACTAATATGTGTGTACCTGCTGGAAAGAGTAGGATTTGGAGTGTTGTTAGGAGTCTACTACTCTCCATGTCTGTCTCGTGCAGTCTTCTTGGTCCTTTCAATTTATATGTTCAATTTGCTAGTCTACTCTGAGTTAATCTATTGCAAACTAAGTAGGAACCAATTTTATTGACCATGCTAATTAACACAATCTGTCAATTTAGATACTTTCCTACTATGATGGCTAAGGTGTTACCTGGAAGTCTTTGGAAGGGCTGCTCTGGGACAGGTACCTACTGCAATACTATTGGTGTCCCCTTTAACAAGAACAGCTTGTTCCTAAGCTGGACAAGGTTGTTCTAATGTGATGGTTGGGCATTTGGTTTAGTATTTTCTGCATTTTTGTTATTATTTCTTCTTCTATATTTACTTTATTATAAAGTTAATTTAGATTTTTGTTGAAAATGTTAAATATACAAAATTATGTGTTATTCCCATTTGCTGATGACTTATTGGCCCTTTTCAATGTTTATAAGACTTTCTTGTATATTTTTAAGAAACTATATGGGGTTTCTTGAAAAATAATCCATGAAAATGCTAACTAGGCTAATACATTTTTATTTAACACCAAAGCACATTTTCACTGATATTATAGTCTTCCAAAACGGTCAAAGTTATCAGGAACAATATATCATGGTACAATTATATAGTATGTACCTAATATTGGCCAAAATGGTTTCATCATTCCTCATTAAATTATAAGCATTTCAGGTAAGATCGTTAAAATAAATTGTTACAAGTAGATTCACCAGGTTAAAGAAAGCAAGAGATCGAACACGTAAGTTGTCATGCTTGGCAGCAAGCGCCTTTACCCATTAAGCCATTTTACCAGCCCAGTGACTGGCTTCTAGCATGAGTCTTTGTATGTTGGGAGGGTTTACATGTTTCTCATTTTATGTATTCTAGTCATTATTCTGTTCCTGTCACTAAGGAAAGCGGTGGGCCTAGACATGTTGACATGAAGCCACTTGTTTAGCTACGTGCAGTTTGACATGCTAACCCGCTGGTGTGTGTTTTCTCTAGCCTTCATATACAGAATTCGACATCAGTGGCAACGTCCTCGCTCTGATCTTCAACCAAGGCATGATCTGGTATGTCAGCTGTTGGGCACTTAAGCATTTACAGAGAAGTCTCCAAGGACATTGTTGTAGAAGGAATTACAGTTAGGTGTCAAAGAACACCCTCATTCTATGAATTCCGGTTCTTTATTTTCTGAGGTACAGATAGATGGTGTGGATAGCTCAATTTTCCTCCACATTTTAAATCATCAGCTGGTTTGATAGAATTCTCCAGTAAAAAATTAGTATTCTATGATCGTTATGCTAAAGTGATTTGAAGATTCTCTTGTCACATCTTGTCACACCAGTGTCTAATAGGAAAACATCACTCATTAATAGCCACTCTGGTCATCTCCTATAAGGAATAAACTCAGTTGTACATTGCTTTGGAAAAACTGATAACAATTTCATGTCACTACTAAACATACTAAAAGCATATTTGATAACTATTAAAAAATCTTATCAAGTCAAACAGCTTCTAGGAAGTTCAAGTTAAAAACAAGCTCTTCATTTTGTAATGTGTTGAACAGGGCCATTTGCACAAGGGAATTTCTATTTTGATATGAAAAGATTGTCATATCTTTTATTAAGTGGAAGCATTTTCACTATGAATTCTGACAGGTTATGATAAGTTGATAGAGTGAAAATCAGTTTTGAGCTTCTCAAAATTGAATCGCAGCGTGCAATTCATTTGAGGATGAGGTGTTAGACTCTGTCTCTCCCCGAGGAGCGTTCCAGCCCACAGACAGTTACAGTGGAGTTACATTTTCTTCCTAGGGACATGTGCAGAAGGCAGTATTTTGTGTTACCAGCTAAAAACATGCCAGGGTAGGTTTTGTTAGCGTCTCTCCTCCTCCTCCTGTTCCCCCTCCTCCTCCTCCTATACTCCTCTTCACTGTCCTCCTGCTTCCCTTCTCCTCCTCCTCCTCCTCTTCCTCACCCTCCTCTTCCTCCTCCTCCTCCTTTTACTTTAAACTTCATATATTATTAAACTTCTACCACATCATTAGACTTAATGTATTCTGACAAAGCATGGAGCCCTCTGAAAACATGGAAACCATTTTACTTCGGTAACTTAAATCCAACCCCCAATTCCCAACCCCCAACCTGCATACGGGACCTGTCAAATTTGTACCTCCACAGCTGAACCAGTCCAAATAATATAAAAAAAATGTTTATTTTCTTGGTTGCCAAGTCAGACATGGTTAGGAATGCGACTCCTGTTCCCCCCTTTCTACTTTTTGTAAATATGGCTCCAGCAGCCACGAAGGAATGGAATAGACCCTTTATTGTTCATGTAGAGAGTTGACATGACCAGTGTGCACTCATAGTCAGGAAAGGTAGGAAGCACCCCTATGGGTTTTGATCTTCTACCTCCCAGAGGGGAAGCATCTACCATGGCAGGAAGTGAGCAGCAGAGCTACTAGAGTGACAAAGACTCAGTCCTTCCTCCTGTGGCATCCACACAGCGCTACCAATGCCTCTGGACCAGTGGCGCTGCAGGAGTGGACTTACAATGAATATCTACTGTGTTCTTTCAGAGCTAATGCAACAGATGACTTAGGAATCACTTTATTGTCAGAAAAGCCATTGCAATTGCCTCTTGGATTGATTTTGCTTGTAATTGTGCAACTACTCTGCTATTATTCATACTATAATACTGAGAAAATATAATTTGTTTTTACAGTTTGCTAATGGAAGAAAACCGCATGCTTCAAATCTCCACACTAGCACTCTGTGTCTGTTCTTCTATACTGAGAAGGATCTCTCATGGCGAATTTGATTAGGACTTTAGTGATAAGGGTATATAATTTTAGGAAAGTCTAGGTTTTAAATTACATAAAAATTTGAGAGTCAATTAGGCTGTGCAGAAATGAAACGGAACACTCCAGACCTTTACATTTCAGGAGGTGATTCATGGTTTGCGAATTAACCAAAGAAACGTACACTCCTGAGCCCCACTGGCAAACTATTATCCCATTATCTACCATGAGGTCAGCACTTTGCGTAGATAAGCTTTGGACAACTTCCAAGAGGTGGCTGATGGACTGGGGATGTGGTATGGTAGGAAAGTGTAGGAGGAAACATGTAAGAATAGTTTATTATTTGAGTTAATTTTACTGGGAAAGGTAATAACAATTGAAATGTAAATAAGAAATACCCAATTTAATAAAGATGGAGAAAAAAAGAATAGTTGATTATTTTTGCACAGGGTCCATACACGCTGTGATTCTGTTACTTCTTAAACACAAGGAGCTAGTGCCCAAGTTAGCCATTTTCTATCAAAATAATCAAAACATGAAAGGGATTTTTATGTTCCATTTCATTGGCCTGTGACTAGAGACATTCAGTTATTGCTTGGAGTTGCTGAAGACTGCCCATTCTTTATGCAAATGCCATTAAAGTGCAAACATTTGCTATGGTTTAACTTAATGATCAATGAAACTTCTTTTGCACAGTTAGTTTAATATTAACTACCATACATTTCAGTAATATGCTGAAATGTGAGAAGCACATAATATTTTTAAAACAACAGAATATAGAGGGGACAGTTGGCATTAAATGGTGTCGTGAGAGAGAAGGGTTTTGGATGCATTACCTTCCATCTCGTCCTGTCATTTCTCCCATCATTTTCCCCCCAGCTTTTCAGGTTTGAGTAATTTTCCCAATATATGCGTGGCTTTGTAGCTATAAGGTGAGCCAAATAAAAAACACTTACCTTTGCTTTGCTTTCTGTCATCTAAGAAGAAAGCCATTTTATGAAGTTAGACAGTATAATGATTTTTAACTGACAGATGACAGCATTAGGTCTGGGTAAGGAACTTAGTGTGGTGAACTGATTCTAAGTCAGAAACCAAGACGAGATGAAAATTATTATGCCAGGACTTTTTTTCTAGGTTATGGCTCTCAAGTCATGGGCTCAGCATTTCTGTGTTTGTTTTGAAATTATTGTGTACCTATTATATCCGTCAGGCCTCTCTGAGGAACAGGACTAATGGAATGAAATAAATGTATATATGATTATTTTAGAATGGCTCACAGGCTGTGTCTGGTTGTCTCTTGACAGAAAGGTCAAAAATCAAGTGACAATTCAGTCTATGAGACTGGATTTCTCAGCAGCTGTAGTCTGATACTGCAGTCTCAGGGAGATCCTATAAAGGTCTGAATTTTCAGCTAGTGTTAGAATTTCAAAGAAGTAAGTTCTAATCTCAGAGAAGGGTTGGCTCAGGATAGATGAGCTAGCCGGTGAGATTAGGGGCTAACAGACAGAAAGCACAAGCCTCCTTCTTCCACATCCTTCTATGTGGGTTGCCATCAGAAAGTGTGGCTCAGATTTAAGATACATTTTCTGATCTCGAATGAAGCAGATTCAGGCTGGGTCTCCAAACACAAACAATCCAACAAAAAGCATTCACCGGTATAAGTTGCTCGGGTTCTAGTTACTTCCAAATGAAGTCAAGTTGACGACCAAAATTAGTCATCACCAGTCCACCAGTCTACCTCTTGTCAACTTGACGCACAATCTCTTTCTATCATGTTTAATTTCCAAATGAAAATGGTAATCAAGTCATAATTATGCTTAACATAACTATTTCACATTCAACCACAAATGTATTATAGAGTAAGTGGTCGTATCCCTTGAGGGATGTTCTTTTAGTATTATAGATTAATGTGTACAGTATTTGTGTACATGTGCATAGACACACACACACACACACACACACACTCACACAGACACACAGAGTGAGGAAGAGAGAGCAGGAGGAGAGAGAGAGGGGAAGGGAGAGGGAGAGGGAGAGAATTTTAGGAAAATCTAGTTTTTTAAATTTTATGTGAAATTTTGTCTTGGACTCAATTAGGTTGTGCATAAATGAAACAGAAACCCCCACATCTTCACAATTTAAAGGAAATATCCGATGCAGGCTGAGGGAGAGCTCTGATTCCATGCTTTATCCTTATTTTAGAGATATTTACTGGTGCAATAGCCTCTACCTGTCACATTACTCTCAGGGTCGCTGAAAGAAAAGAACACAAAATCACATAAGACTGGTAAAGTTTTCACCCAGAGCTGAGGTATCATCATATGTGACATCATAATTTATTGGTTCAAATAAGTCATGTATGCAACAAGATGGGTCTGATCAGGCCCGGGTACCAAGCTTCGCAATTCTAATTAATTGGTACACTTGGCAGCTTTTTTATTTCCAACTTTCCTCTTGCTAGTTGCTGGTAAAGGTACACTGTGCTGTTTTAAAATATATCCTCTCATTAAAACATAAGTTCTTACAGAGTTTGCTGTCAGTTCACTATGGCATCATTCAGATTTGTTGCTTGGCATCCTATAAACAAGATAATTGAAATTGTGGCAAGATTTTATATTTCAAAGGATTAACTTTAGGATGTTTCAAGTGCAATTAAAGCAGAAGACAATTTCTGTTTCCAATTTAAAAAATGTCTCCTTAGTCTCCTAAGCCTTCCTTGATTAGTTCCTTAGGTTTTTCTTCTAATTGTGATAAAAATACCCTGACAAAAGCAATTTACAGGATATCATATCAAGGGTGTCAAGGTAGCAGGAACTTGAAAGAGCTAGTCATTCCATCTGTAACAAAAAGCAAAGAACAATGAGTGAATGCATACATACATGTGCTCAGCTTACTTTCTTCACTTATATAGTTCATGATCCCTTGCCTAGGGAATGGTGCCACCTACAGTGAGCTGGTCTTACAACTTAACTAATATAATCAAGAAAGTTCTCCATACACATGCCCATAAATCAACCTAATCTAAACAATCCCTCATTGAGACTTCTTTTCCAGCCAATACTAGTTTGTGTCAAGTTGACAGTTAAAACTAACCACTGAAACAGGTACTATGTGTACTCAGGAAGTAGGAACTTTTAACACTGAAATTCTGAAGGCATTATTATAGTTGGGACAGCTTAAAATAGGTCTTCACTCTATTTATGAAATCAGCACTGATTTCATTTTTGTATTTAACTGCTAGATTGAGACCCAGATTACAGTATAAATAAACTTTCTCATTAAACAAAACTGAAATTAATTTTTACTGAAATGACTAAGACATCTAGTAAACAATGACATAAACTAAGCAGCGTTAGTTCAAAATAGTATTTTATAGAACATTTAGAAAGTCAGTTACAGAAAACAGTTTTCTAGATTAATAAAAACTAAATTTAAAGGGATGTCAATGAATGCAGCATGCTAGACATCAATATTTTTCTCATCAGCTCTCAAGCCCCGTTGTTACTACGAAGATAAAAATGCCATTAGAATATATTGGTTTTGCTTTCCTGTTTCACTAAGGAAAAATTATCCTTGGAAAATGTGACTAACCCAATTGTACAGTTTATTTGAACAGAATGAGAGCCCTTAAGGTCTAGTACTTGAAAACTTGTATTTGGAAACAATTAGTCAATGATAGGAGTATTTGAGGGAGTTAAGTTTACTTTAAGGGCAGAAGAAATACCGAAGAATTGTAACATTTGTTATAATTCATGGTGTTCATATTTGCTAATGAAACATTTGCTTTACGAAAATTTCTATAGCTATACAAATAGGGAGAATAGTAAAACATGTTTAGAAGGTGGGAGTAGGCTCCTCGGGACTATTTATAGACACAGTCTCCATGTGTATTTGGCAACATGGTTTCTGATTTGGGTAAGAAGAGCAGTGTAAAATGAGCAGGTATGTACATCTTAGTTATAGAGTAATGAGTTGGAACTGAGCAGTGTTCTGATTCCTTCCTAGGATGGGCTCCTTCTTTGCTCCTAGCCTCCCAGGCATCAACATCCTCCGACTCCACACATCCATGTATTTCCAGTGTTGGGCTGTGATGTGCTGCAATGTTCCCGAGGCCAGGGTCTTCAAAGCTTCCAGATCCAACAACTTCTACCTTGGGATGCTGCTCCTCATCCTCTTCCTGTCCACCATGCCCGTTCTGTACATGATTGTCTCCCTCCCACCGTCTTTTGATTGTGGGCCTTTCAGGTCTCTAGTATTTCAGATTTGACTTGGGCATAGTGTTCGTTTAGGGGTTGAAATAGAATGTCTACTCTCTGTATAGGCTTTTAAAAATGATATTTTTTAATTGGTAGAAGTGTGATTCTTTGATAGTCATGTCATCATGTGACACGGAGTATCTCAGACAACTTCCATCTAATGTGTCAATTGAGAATCAAAAAGGGAAAATATTTATGCTGCTATAGATTTTGTAAGGATAACATATAGATGTTGGATCTAGTTCTTCTACATTGAAATAGCCAGGAGCAAGGCTTGACTATATTAGTCTAGCCATGAATATTTTCTTGATACTAGTACATCATCCCATTCACATAAAAATTAACTATCATTAGATTTCATCTGAACCTTGAAAAAAAATCCCACCCATTAGAAATTTGGGGGTCATTAAAATAATGATGCACGTTGAAAAAGAGTTACATACATTGTGACCCAAAAAGCTTCCAGCAACTGAAAACTTGTACGCTCCTTAGTTCCTAATTCATATGCTACAAGTGTCACTCATGCAATTAAGATTCAGGCAAGTACTTTGAAGTTAAAGCTAGCTTTTCTGGAGTTCTCTATGACACACATCAAAAAGCAGCATTTCTGGGATCTTGAGGATGAGGTTTCATGCTCTAAAAGCTACTCACAAACCTACTGTGGGTCCCCCAGTTGTCTCTATATGCTGCTATTTGTCTGCATGCATCAGACGTGAAGAGAAGGCAAAGGCAGGAAGCCTTGAGAACGTCGGACCCAAAGCTCTGGTCAAGTAGAATTTTCCCTTTGTGCTATCAAGACTAAGTACAAAAGGGCCATATCTTCATACTAATAATGGCCTCAGTTATTGTTTTATTGGGAAAGAAAGAAGATGCTAAATCAGAACTACATCAGAGAGTAGTTCAGAATGCGGTGGAGTCCATCAGATTCGGGGACACCGACGCTGATAAGCGTTGCTCTTTGTACACTTGCGTGTGCATGTGCATATCTGTTGGCAAGTAGGCTGAAATAAATAATGCAGACAGTGACATCTGGAGACTAAACAAGGGATTGCAGTCTTGAAGCCAAGATCTTAATCTAAGAGCAAGATGCAAAACAGAAGCCCTTGAAAGTCTTTGATCAAGTGACGCTCACCCCTGTGATTGTATTGTCCTTAAGCTGCATTCCCACTGACTTCCTGGCTTCCTCAGCAACACCAACATACACTGACTTTTACTAGGACACAAAAGATTATAACAGGAGCCTAGTGTGTGACTTTTAACCATAAGTTTCTGATTGGCAAATGACTGTATTAATATCATATTTTGAAATCAAGGAGTTCTGCATGTTTGCAATGGAGCATCAGAAAGGGATATACCAGTTCCAATTAGTTTTTCTGCCAGCTTCTTTGGGAGTAAAGCAATGTTTAACTCACCCCATCCCCACCCTACTCCAAAGATCAGAAAGCTATTCTGTTCTAGAGTGAGACCAGAAAAACACATTTCCTGTGGTTTGTCACCCTTAGAAACTGGGAGAGGAGACATGGCCTTCCTACTGAGGGAAAGTTCCTGGACCACATCTGGTTCCTAGTTGGGCAGCAAACCAGCAACAATGAATTTGAAGGAGGTTAATATGAAACTAGAATTTTGTGCTCAGGTTTGACCTGTCCAGTTGCTCTCAAGTCACTGGTGTGTCTTCAGCTGAGATGTCTATACCCTACTCGCCTATCCAGTGAAGCAATCTTCCAGTGCCTTCTGACAAGTTTTTCTAGAAAATTGTTTCAAAAGTTATTACATAGATTTAATTGAACCAGCTGGGTAACTTAAAAGTGAACTCTTCGATAACAACATGAAGAAAATATTTCTAGTTGTTCAGTCATGCTTCCTCCAGTCTACTGCCTTCCTCACGGTAGTTTCTGTTGCCCTGCCCTTCTCCTTATATTGCAGTCATTTTATACTTTTCTTCCTGCCAAACAATCATCCTGTATAATATAAAATGTCTGCAAACATCTAACCTTTAAATATTGTTCATGCTCTCAAGGGCCTAAAACAATGGCACAGTGGATCTATGCAGAGGTCATCAATCATTGATCATAGAGTAGATCCAAGCGTACATAGAGCTTTAATTGTGAGCACAGTGCTTGAAGTGACTGCCACCATTAGTCACTTACAGTGAGACATCATGTGTCAGATTTTACCTGTCCTTTGTGAAAGAAAATACTATGTTCTGATAACTACTTGTGTTCACACTATGTTTGTTGAAAGACAGTATTTGTCTAATTGATAGTTGGGGAAAAAAATCTCCATGTGATTTGGGGATTGTGGGGTATATCAATTTTGCCTAAATTAAAAGGTTATAAAACCAAAAGTAAATATATAAAATACTGTATTAACTTTTAAACTAAAATTACATCTACTTCACCTTTCTGTGTGTTATAATGTTTTATAGCAGGATCGAGATAAGGAAATAACTTGGCGCAACGAATAGTTCATCAATTCTATATATTCTACTGTGAATTAAAAATATTCTGCACTCAATTTTCTAGTTTATAGGAGCTGATTTTCCTGTAACCTAAACCCATAGCTGGTTTTTACTGGGAGCTGTCCAGCAATAGAGACCTGAGTGGGAAAGGCAGGAGGGTTGCTGCCTATGTAGATCTCTGATATATGAGTTTTAATGGGCAATGAGTAGAAACCATTGTGTAAAGTGAGATGTTAGAGTATTTGTACATTTTATCCCACCAGCCTATTTCTTGTGTTCATTTCCAAAGCCAATTAAAATTGGGAGTTCAGCAATAGCTTCCTCCCAGAGCAGCTGGCTCGGGACTGATTTATTTGCCATACACAAAATACCACTCAATCAAATTTTAGAGGTAGAATATTAAAAAAATCTTCCGAAGCTGTGAATGATTTTCCTAAGTGCTTTGCCTATGTGTGTGCATTGGGATGATCTTGTTCATATCCCATTCCTTGGTTAATAAGACGTGGTCTGAGTATTAGGTGTGCTGTTGAATATCAGATTCTTAACCTTAAAGAGAGCCTATGTATGCAATGTTGGAGAAATTTTGGGTTATCGTACTGTAACCGTGTTTTTTACCTTTGTTTTTAAATTTAATCCCCGACTACCACCACAGTGGTAAAAACAGAATGTTTGAAGTCATTGGTGAGACCCTGGAACACGATTTCCCAAGCTGGATGGCGAAGATCCTGAGGCAGCTTTCTAACCCCGGCCTTGTCATTGCTGTCATTCTGGTGATGGTGTATGTGCTTGTTCTCAGGCTCCATTTGAGTCCCCTCTTCTCCCAATAGTATTGTGCTGAAACCTAACCAAACTCCTTGCTGACTGCATGAGGGAGTGGGTGCTAAACTACTCAAGCCGTCTTCTGTTCCTGCTGCAGGCAGCTCACAGCCGTCTGCATGCGCATCTCCCTAGGATTATAAGATTTGTTCCCAAGTAACCAAAATAATTATCAGTAAACAGCTAAAGCAAGGGAAACATGAATGCTAAATCTAATCAGCGTGTTGAGCTTCCCTTCACAGCCCAGCCCCCACCTCTTAGTCCATAAATCAGATGGTGGTGAATGCAGAAATGATGATCCTCTATGTTAATATTCCCTTTGGGGACCCTCTAGGCTATATTTTAGGGTTAAAGGCCTAAAGAGAATTAGAAATTACTCCATTCTTTTTTTTTAAAGAGGACTGTCAATAACTGTGCTTTCATAGATAGCATCAAAGGACCAGAGAAGCTCCCTGTTTCTCTAGTCTACCCATGCAAAGTCAGAGTGATTTAAACAAAGAAATTTAGCAGAAGAATTCTGTTTCTAATTTTCTTCCACTGGCTTTGGACTTTGGGCCCCTGCAGTACGAAATGTACTTGCTCTGGAAGAACCAATTCAGACATGCCATTTTACCTGCCAGCCTCTCTTGATGACAAAGTCTGGGATCGCCACTATTGTAGGTCAAAAGGGCAGCAAGCATGAAGCCACCTCCAAGGAGTCTGTGTCTACAATGCTGGAACGCCAGCTAGATGGAAATGAACAAGCTTGATGATAGCCCAGCTATTGTGACCCTTCCTGTTGGTCACTGTCATGGTTATAGTCACAGAAAGTGGTGAGAGCGAGGCCCATCATTATTGCTATAAATTAACAAAGTGGCTTAAAGGCCCAGCATGCTCATTCTTAAGTGAGACACATACGAGGGTAGTAAAGTGGGACATAGGTCCATCCATTTTAATAAATCCAGTGTCCACAACTTTATACCCTCACACTTTTCAGACAGGAAAGATAATAACTCAGGGCTAATTAAACGGTGACAACGATGACTGTTGCATGCCATAGAACCTTATTAGGAACCTGAGACTCTGTATCTGAGTTATACATGTTAGAAGCATCAATCACCAGGTGGCTCTTGAATTGATTTCTTCTCTATAATTTCTTAAGTGTGTGGCTTCTGAGAGCATGGTACTAAGGATCCTGTGGCCTTTAGTTCCCAACTCTTTTTAGTAGTATAGATGAAATCTTGTCTGACACACACATACAGACAGACACACAAGGAAAAGTCAGCTTTTGCTACTTTACTTGTAATTTATTGGGAGACTTGATTTAAAACAAAACAACACTATTGGAACTGCACTCTCTAAAGCTGCACCAACCTATTCAGGAATTTACACTGCTGCTTCAGGTGTCCTGCAGTGACTAATTTTTACAGGGTAACCTTAAGAAGTCACTCTACTAGTTACATTGTTATTAGCACTTGGATGCTCTGTTTCCAAATGAAGAGGTTGATGAGTGGAACAAAGACTCCTTTGTCCCTCTGGCTTCAGTTCTTTCTGTTCATTTGGACCCACAAAGTTTGGAATCAACGGGACTATGAGAAGGATGAAAAGTCACTTGTTGGGAATAGTCTAGGGCTATTAAGAAACTGTTGTCACAAAAACAGCACTGTGGGCTATACAGCTGTTGGGCCTCATCTGTAGCGCTCTGGGACATTTATAGCCCAATGGCAAAAAATTGGCTTATCTGGCAGGCTCAGGGCATACTTTTAAATATACAGGGCAAAATAGTCTAGTCCAAATGAAAGAAACTATCATGCCATATAAAAAGTGTTCTTGTTTCAAGAACTAAAGCAGTACGGGCTACTGAATCTGATGTGTGAGCCACAATTGCATTGCCCTTGATACAGAGGAAAGGCAGCAGTATGAAAGGGTTAAAAAGATGTCCTTGAAAGGACCAAATTTCTCTCTAAGTTGCTGAATTAAAATCCAAATTGCAGTTTACTACTGATTTTTTTCCAAATCCCATGGTATCCTGTTCTCCTTTAAGAGGCCCCTAAAATTGGACTGGATTTTTATTACCATTAATTAGAGAATGTTACAAGCATTTTGAATTTCCCAGTAGATTGTATTAAATCCACTTGGATGGTTTTCAATGTTCACATAACATTTAAGTTCGTTTTCTCTGGTGCTGTCAGTCAATGTGAGCTAAAGAAGTATATATGAGGGACACTCACTTAAGATGTACAGGCAATCACAGAACTTCAGTATGATTTCTGAAAGAGAGACTTATCTTCACCTATATCCAGAAACCTTCCCAAGAGAATTCATAGTCTACACACACACACACACACACACACACACACACACACACACACACTCACTCACAATTTTATGCCAGCCGCTGCCCCAGATGTTTTCATGTATGTAATTTCAGGCAGGCTCTAGCTAACCACATAAGAAATAAACCCAACTAAACCGCGTCAATCATTACGCTGCTTGCACCAGATGGCTCATAAAGGATAGTCTCTGGCATGTGGGTGGGCAGCGAAAATGTGTTCAATCTCTAGTTATTTGCAGGGAGTCCGGCCCAGCCATCTTTCTTTTTTATGGCAGTGCCCTTTGCTACTTTATTTTGCCCTAAGAGAAGATGAGGATATTTGTTTTGCCAGAATTGTTGAGCTGGAATTTGCTTTTTCTAGAACTGTAAATGTCATTTAAAATCCAAAATTATTCATCAGTGAAACAGTTTGTGAGGGAGGGAGAGAGAGAAATGCAACCAGTGTGTTTTATGGGAGAAAAAAAAAATCATGTTAAGGAAGTTATGCCCTTGAGGATTGTTTCCTTAGTTGTAAAGGCAGAAGGCCAAACACGGAAGTTCAAGGCATTCAACACATTGCCTGGACTTCAGCAGACTTGCCATTTTTATTGTTACTGTTGCCATCGTTCAGAATGAAGATGTAATTAGAATTTAAATTGATGAGAACACACTTCCAAGAGGCTAATGATGGCCGTTATGAAATGGTAGATGTCATACTAGGCGACAGATCAAAAATCTTTGGAATGACTTTCTGACTTCATTTTATTCATTGTATAGTTTCAACTATACTTTATATCAATGATATTGAGGGAATGAACTGCTGGCTTTATTTATCTTATAAAACTGCTACTATATTCCCAAGTCTCGCTAAGTTTCCCAACCCAGCCTTGAACTCGCAATGTAGCCTAGCCAGTAAACAGGAAGTCCTCTTGCTTCAGCCTCTCTCCTAAGTAACTGGGCATATTGAGATCTGGGTTCTAGGTAGACCTCTTTACTTCTCTGGACCTTAGTACTTACTTGCAGAATATCACCTTTTGAGTAGAAAGTACCTTATGTCCATTTTCAGGCTGTCATTGGTGAATATAATCTTAAGGAGAATCGTGGGAAACTGAGAAATGGTGTAAATTTTATTTTATCCTTTTTTATTTTTAAATTTAGTCTGACCATCTACTATCTCAATGCTACTGCCAAGGGACAGAAAGCAGCAAACCTGGATCTCAAAAAGAAGATGAAACAGGTATAATTAATTTCAATATTATTGTAACATACTTGCCAATGTCCAGTAGAAGAAATCTGAAAGTACTCTTCTCTTCCTTTTTATTGTGTAGCAAGCTTTGGAGAACAAAATGCGAAACAAGAAGATGGCGGCCGCTCGAGCAGGTTGGAGACATGGTTTTGTTTGGCTGTCTTGTGTTCCTAACAGTATACTCTTGCTTTCCCCATGAGGAATTGGTGGCTAGGCATCATTGCCCTCAGAAGATCACCGCATGCTTCCCACCATCCATTGCCTCAGATCTTCCCAAGCATCTATCTGAGAACTTGGGTTATCAATACTCTCCATGGGAGTGGGTAAATGGGGTGGAAAATTTTAATAAGGTAAAGGAAAGGTGATCTTAACAACTGACAGAAAACTGTGAATACTTTCCTCTCGTCGTGTACAAATAGCAAGTGTGTTAGGGTTCATCTTGACTCGTTTTATATGTGGGAAAATTGAGAGACTACCAAAGTAATCCTCTCTAACGTCATTGTCATTGCTGTCGGAAGTCTGTTCTACCCTGATATCTTTCACTTTTATTATGTTCTTAACACTGAGGATTAAAAACCATGGTCAACCCAGTGCTGTATTACAAAGCTTTATCCTCTGCCTTCTTTTTATTTGATTGTTTTGGCCATTGTGTTTCCCAGGCTAGCCTTGTAGGCAGTCGGTCACCAGGGCTTTCCTTAAACCTGCAATCTTCTGGTCTTGACCTCCAAAAACAAACAAACAAACAAACAAACAAACAAGAATTACCCCTGTATGTTAATACACTGCTTTTAAAACCTCTTCAGTTTTAAAATACAGTTGACCTTCCAACCACTGACCGTCTGCATCTATAGATGTACCCAGCTATGTGCTGTAAATAGTCAGGAAAAAGACAGTGCAAATCTACTGGGCATACAGGCATTTTTATTTACTGGCACTCTTCCACAATACTGTAACTAGGATTAGTGTGTCAATAGGGGTGGCACTACACTTAATCCTCTGCAGATATGAGTGAAAAATTAAGCAAGTAAAGGCCACCGATATTGGCAAATGCCAGTCATGGATCTGCTACTTCCGCCATCACAGTGAGAGCACAAAGATACCTCAGTGAAAATCTTTCCCGTGTTCTTCATTTATCACTTCATTCAGAACCTTAAAATTATTTCTTAATAGAACTTTAACCGCATGTAAGTAATTTTGAAAATATTCAGCTTAAATCAATTTAATTTTTAAACAGAGACATTTATTAAACCACATGAACGAGGCTCTTTATGGCTTTAGAACTGGGTTTTGTTGTTGTTGTTTTTGCTAAACTGAAAGTTCTGTCCCTGAACTGACATTCGATATATCCTTCCTTAAAACAAAAACTAGGTTTTTTGTTTTGTTTTGTTTTCGTATTTGTTATTGGTGTTGTTGTTGATGTTGAATTTTAATGAAATTTCGACTTGCTCAGTATATTTTCTTTTGTTTTCCATTGCATATTTTATTTACTTATATTTTAAATGTTTTCTCCTTTTCTGGGTTTCTCCTCTGGAAACCCTCTATCTAATTCTCTGTCTCCCTGCTTCTTTGAGTGTGGTCTCCTCTCCCACCCACCCACTCCTGCCTCCCCACTTTGGCATTCCCCACACTGGGGCATCTAGTCTTCCCAAGACCAAGAGCCTCAGACAAGGCCATACTCTGCTACATGTGCGTTTGGAGCCATGAGTCTGTCCATGTGTACTCTTATGCTGGCAGTTTTGTCTCTAGGAGCTCTTGGGGGTCTGGTTGGTTGATATTGTTGTTCTTCCTTTGGAGTGCAACTCCCTTCAGCTCCTTCAGTCCTTTCTCTAATTCCTCCAGAGACTGCCCCACCTGGGGATCCATCCTACATACAGACACCAAACCCAGACACTATTGTGGATGCCAAGAAGTGCTTGCTGGCAGGAGTCTGATATAGCTGTCTCCTGAGAGGCTCTGCCAGAGTCTGGCAAATACAGAGGCGGATGCTCGCAGCCAACCAACAAGATGTTTTCGTAAACTCTGATGTCATACACTATGCAGCCTAAGTGGCCTTGAAATTGCTATTTTGCTTCATCCTCTTAAGTAGCTAGGATCATGTCTGAATCCTGAGCCCCAGCTGGTACTTTAGATCCTGCACTCAGAATGCCCTCAACAAGAAGCCCAGTTCCATATGAACCAATCAAGAACGGGCTGCTTCCACTGTGGCTGACCGGTACCAGGGTAGTATTTGATGCACTTCCAACCAAGTCCGCGCCCACAGACTGTAACTCCCAAGAGAACAGAGCTGTGATATTGAATAACATCATGGGAACAAGGGGGTTTCTTTCTTCGAAATTCTGCGCGATCTTCTCATTTTAGACGGAGACCACTTGGGCCATGCTATTTTCCTCTAAACCACTCACTGGATCTGGGCAAGAGTGGAGTGAGTGGATGCAGCCCGTGAGGATCTGTCACAAAGGGTAGGCTTGTTCAGTTTCCCCAGTGTACACGGGATGCACTGAAGAGAGCTCAGGAGTATAAGGAAAGGGGAAAGGTGCCAGATGGTCCCAAAGTGTACGGCTCAAGACATTGCTTTCCCGTCTCCTTTAAGCTCAACATTTTAAAAATAATTCTTGAGCGGCAGGACCCCTGCCAGAGACACCGCCGGACCCTGAAGGAAACAGACCGGATAAACAGTTCTCTGCACCCAAATCCCGTGGGAGGGAGAGCTAAACCTTCAGAGAGGCAGACAAGCCTGGGAAACCAGAAGAGACTGCTCCCTGCACACACATCTCGGACGCCAGAGGAAAAAGCCAAAGACCATCTGGAACCCTGGTGCACTGAAGCTCCCGGAAGGGGCGGCACAGGTCTTCCTGGTTGCTGCCGCTGCAGAGAGCCCCTGGGCAGCACCCCACGAGCGAACCTGAGCCTCGGGACCACAGGTAAGACCAAATTTTCTGCTGCAAGAAAGCTGCCTGGTGAACTCAAGACACAGGTCCACAGGAACAGCTGAAGACCTGTAGAGAGGAAAAACTACATGCCCGAAAGCAGAACACTCTGTCCCCGGAACTGACTGAAAGAGAGGAAAACAGGTCTACAGCACTCCTGACACACAGGCTTATAGGACAGTCTAGCCACTGTCAGAAATAGCAGAACAAAGTAACACTAGAGATAATCTGATGGCGAGAGGCAAGCGCAGGAACCCAAGCAACAGAAACCAAGACTACATGCCATCATCGGAGCCCAATTCTCCCACCAAAACAAACATGGAATATCCAAACACACCAGAAAAGCAAGATCTAGTTTCAAAATCATATTTGATCATGATGCTGGAGGACTTCAAGAAAGACATGAACACACTTAGGGAAACACAGGAAAACATTAATAAACAAGTAGAAGCCTACAGAGAGGAATCGCAAAAATCCCTGAAAGAATTCCAGGAAAACACAATCAAACAGTTGAAGGAATTAAAAATGGAAATAGAAGCAATCAAGAAAGAACACATGGAAACAACCCTGGATATAGAAAACCAAAAGAAGAGACAAGGAGCTGTAGATACAAGCTTCACCAACAGAATACAAGAGATGGAAGAGAGAATCTCGGGAGCAGAAGATTCCATAGAAATCATTGACTCAACTGTCAAAGATAATGTAAAGCGGAAAAAGCTACTGGTCCAAAACATACAGGAAATCCAGGACTCAATGAGAAGATCAAACCTAAGGATAATAGGTATAGAAGAGAGTGAAGACTCCCAGCTCAAAGGACCAGTAAATATCTTCAACAAAATCATAGAAGAAAACTTCCCTAACCTAAAAAAAGAGATACCCATAGACATACAAGAAGCCTACAGAACTCCAAATAGATTGGACCAGAAAAGAAACACCTCCCGTCACATAATTGTCAAAACACCAAACGCACAAAATAAAGAAAGAATATTAAAAGCAGTAAGGGAAAAAGGTCAAGTAACATATAAAGGGAGACCTATCAGAATCACACCAGACTTCTCGCCAGAAACTATGAAGGCCAGAAGATCCTGGACTGATGTCATACAGACCCTAAGAGAACACAAATGCCAGCCCAGGTTACTGTATCCTGCAAAACTCTCAATTAACATTGATGGAGAGACCAAGATATTCCATGACAAAACCAAATTTACACAATATCTTTCTACAAATCCAGCACTACAAAGGATAATAAATGGTAAAGCCCAACATAAGGAGGCAAGCTATACCCTAGAAGAAGCAAGAAACTAATCGTCTTGGCAACAAAACAAAGAGAATGAAAGCACACAAACATAACCTCACATCCAAATATGAATATAACAGGAAGCAATAATCACTATTCCTTAATATCTCTCAATATCAATGGCCTCAACTCCCCAATAAAAAGACATAGATTAACAAACTGGATACGCAACGAGGACCCTGCATTCTGCTGCCTACAGGAAACACACCTCAGAGACAAAGACAGACACTACCTCAGAGTGAAAGGCTGGAAAACAACTTTCCAAGCAAATGGTCAGAAGAAGCAAGCTGGAGTAGCCATTCTAATATCAAATAAAATCAATTTTCAATTAAAAGTCATCAAAAAAGATAAGGAAGGACACTTCATATTCATCAAAGGAAAAATCAACCAAGATGAACTCTCAATCCTAAATATCTATGCCCCAAATACAAGGGCACCTACATACGTAAAAGAAACCTTACTAAAGCTCAAAACACACATTGCACCTCACACAATAATAGTGGGAGATTTCAACACCCCACTCTCATCAATGGACAGATCATGGAAACAGAAATTAAACAGTGATGTCGACAGACTAAGAGAAGTCATGAGCCAAATGGACTTAACGGATATTTATAGAACATTCTATCCTAAAGCAAAAGGATATACCTTCTTCTCAGCTCCTCATGGTACTTTCTCCAAAATTGACCATATAATTGGTCAAAAAACGGGCCTCAACAGGTACAGAAAGATAGAAATAATCCCATGCGTGCTATCGGACCACCACGGCCTAAAACTGGTCTTCAATAACAATAAGGGAAGAATGCTCACATATACATGGAAATTGAACAATGCTCTACTCAATGATAACCTGGTCAAGGAAGAAATAAAGAACGAAATTAAAAACTTTTTAGAATTTAATGAAAATGAAGATACAACATACTCAAACTTATGGGACACAATGAAAGCTGTGCTAAGAGGAAAACTCATAGCGCTGAGTGCCTGCAGAAAGAAACAGGAAAGAGCATATGTCAGCAGCTTGACAGCACACCTAAAAGCTCTAGAACAAAAAGAAGGAAATACACCCAGGAGGAGTAGAAGGCAGGAAATAATCAAACTCAGAGCTGAAATCAACCAAGTAGAAACAAAAAGGACCATAGAAAGAATCAACAGAACCAAAAGTTGGTTCTTTGAGAAAATCAACAAGATAGATAAACCCTTAGCCAGACTAATGAGAGGACACAGAGAGTGCGTCCAAATTAATAAAATCAGAAATGAAAAGGGAGACATAACTACAGATTCGGAGGAAATTCAAAAAATCATCAGATCTTACTATAAAAACCTATATTCAACAAAATTTGAAAATCTTCAGGAAATGGACAATTTCCTAGACAGATACCAGGTATCGAAGTTAAATCAGGAACAGATAAACCAGTTAAACAACCCCATAACTCCTAAGGAAATAGAAGCAGTCATTAAAGGTCTCCCAACCAAAAAGAGCCGAGGTCCAGACGGGTTTAGTGCAGAATTCTATCAAACCTTCATAGAAGACCTCATACCAATATTATCCAAACTATTCCACAAAATTGAAACAGATGGAGCCCTACCGAATTCCTTCTACGAAGCCACAATTACTCTTATACCTAAACCACACAAAGACACAACAAAGAAAGAGAACTTCAGACCAATTTCCCTTATGAATGTCGACGCAAAAATACTCAATAAAATTCTGGCAAACCGAATTCAAGAGCACATCAAAACAATCATCCACCATGATCAAGTAGGCTTCATCCCAGGCATGCAGGGATGGTTTAATATACGGAAAACCATCAACGTGATCCATTATATAAACAAACTGAAAGAACAGAACCACATGATCATTTCATTAGATGCTGAGAAAGCATTTGACAAAATTCAACACCCCTTCATGATAAAAGTCCTGGAAAGAATAGGAATTCAAGGCCCATACCTAAACATAGTAAAAGCCATATACAGCAAACCAGTTGCTAACATTAAACTAAATGGAGAGAAACTTGAAGCAATCCCACTAAAATCAGGGACTAGACAAGGCTGCCCACTCTCTCCCTACTTATTCAATATAGTTCTTGAAGTTCTAGCCAGAGCAATCAGACAACAAAAGGAGATCAAGGGGATACAGATCGGAAAAGAAGAGGTCAAAATATCACTATTTGCAGATGACATGATAGTATATTTAAGTGATCCCAAAAGTTCCACCAGAGAACTACTAAAGCTGATAAACAACTTCAGCAAAGTGGCTGGGTATAAAATTAACTCAAATAAATCAGTTGCCTTCCTCTATACAAAAGAGAAAGAAGCCGAGAAAGAAATTAGGGAAACGACACCCTTCATAATAGACCCAAATAATATAAAGTACCTCGGTGTGACTTTAACCAAGCAAGTAAAAGATCTGTACAATAAGAACTTCAAGACACTGAGGAAAGAAATTGAAGAAGACCTCAGAAGATGGAAAGATCTCCCATGCTCATGGATTGGCAGGATTAATATAGTAAAAATGGCCATTTTACCAAAAGCAATCTACAGATTCAATGCAATCCCCATCAAAATACCAATCCAATTCTTCAAAGAGTTAGACAGAACAATTTGCAAATTCATCTGGAATAACAAAAAACCCAGGATAGCTAAAGCTATCCTCAACAATAAAAGGACTTCAGGGGGAATCACTATCCCTGAACTCAAGCAGTATTACAGAGCAATAGTGATAAAAACTGCATGGTATTGGTACAGAGACAGACAGATAGACCAATGGAATAGAATTGAAGACCCAGAAATGAACCCACACACCTATGGTCACTTGATTTTTGACAAAGGAACCAAAAACATCCAATGGAAAAAAGATAGCATTTTCAGCAAATGGTGCTGGTTCAACTGGAGGGCAACATGTAGAAGAATGCAGATCGATCCATGCTTATCACCCTGTACAAAGCTTAAGTCCAAGTGGATCAAGGACCTCCACATCAAACCAGACACACTCAAACTAATAGAAGAAAAACTAGGGAAGCATCTGGAACACATGGGCACTGGAAACAATTTCCTGAACAAAACACCAATGGCTTATGCTCTAAGATCAAGAATCGACAAATGGGATCTCATAAAACTGCAAAGCTTCTGTAAGGCAAAGGACACTGTGGTTAGGACAAAACGGCAACCAACAGATTAGGAAAAGATCTTTACCAATCCTACAACAGATAGAGGCCTTATATCCAAAATATACAAAGAACTCAAGAAGTTAGACCGCAGGGAAACAAATAACCCTATTAAAAAATGGGGTTCAGAGCTAAACAAAGAATTCACAGCTGAGGAATGCCGAATGGCTGAGAAACACCTAAAGAAATGTTCAACATCTTTAGTCATAAGGGAAATGCAAATCAAAACAACCCTGAGATTTCACCTCACACCAGTGTGATTGGCTAAGATCAAAAACTCAGGTGACAGCAGATGCTGGCGAGGATGTGGAGAAAGAGGAACACTCCTCCATTGTTGGTGGGATTGCAGACTGGTAAAACCATTCTGGAAATCAGTCTGGAGGTTCCTCAGAAAATTGGACATTGAACTGCCTGAGGATCCAGCTATACCTTTCTTGGGCATATACCCAAAAGATGCCTCAACATATAAAAGAGACACGTGCTCCACTATGTTCATCGCAGCCTTATTTATAATAGCCAGAAAATGGAAAGAACCCAGATGCCCTTCAACAGAGGAATGGATACAGAAAATGTGGTACATCTACACAATGGAATATTACTCAGCTATCAAAAACAACGAGTTTATGAAATTCGTAGGCAAATGGTTGGAACTGGAAAATATCATCCTGAGTGAGCTAACCCAATCACAGAAAGACATACATGGTATGCACTCATTGATAAGTGGCTATTAGCCCAAATGCTTGAATTACCCTAGATCCCTAGAACAAAGGAAACTCAAGACGGATGATCAAAATGTGAATGCTTCACTCCTTCTTTAAATGAGGAAAAAGAATACCCTTGGCAGGGAAGGGAGAGGCAAAGATTAAAACAGAGACTTAAGGAACACCCATTCAGAGCCTGCCCCACATGTGGCCCATACATATACAGCCACCCAATTAGACAAGATGGATGAAGCAAAGAAGTGCAGACCGACAGGAGCCGGATGTAGATCGCTCCTGAGAGACACAGCCAAAATACAGCAAATACAGAGGCGAATGCCAGCAGCAAACCACTGAACTGAGAATAGGTCCCCTATTGAAGGAATCAGAGAAAGAACTGGAAGAACTTGAAGGGGCTCGAGACCCCAAAAGTACAACAATGCCAAGCAACCAGAGCTTCCAGAGACTAAGCCACTACCTAAAGACTATACATGGACTGACTCTGGACTCTGACCCCATAGGTAGCAATGAATATCCTAGTAAGAGCACCAGTGGAAGGGGAAGCCCTGGGTCCTGCTAAGACTGAACCCCCAGTGAACTAGTCTATGGGGGGAGGGCGGTAATGGGGGGAGGGTTGGGAGGGGAACACCCATAAGGAAGGGGAGGGGGGAGGGGGATGTTTGCCCGGAAACCGGGAAAGGGAATAACACTCGAAATGTATATAAGAAATACTCAAGTTAATAAAAAAAAAAAGAAATGTAAAAAAAAAAATAATTCTTTTCTCCAACCACGCAGAAATGTAGCATCACTCACGAGGCGCTGACAGAGATGACAATGATGTATGTTTCATGCACTCGTCTTCCTAACGAAAGCTACTCAGGAGCACTGCGGTAGAAATGCTCGTTGTTGTGAACTCCTTTACAACAGCAGCCCCTCATCCCTGTTCTAGATGGTCGCTCCCCATTCTCAGCCTCCCAAACCAAGTGAGCAAGACGCAGTTCTTAGCTCTCTTACTTGGTTCTTGATGTAGTCATCTCCAAATTACATTTCTTTTTGTTGTTTCTTGACTGCTTCCTTTTATCATCAATTAATCAGTGATTACAGTGGAAAGAAGGATTTGGCTCTTTCCTATCTACTCTCTAAGCACTCTGCCTGGATGGATTTATTTGGGTTGAGATGTGATTTTTTTTTTTACATACTAATTTTTTTGAGATTTTTTTTCTATCTTTCACCAACCTAATATCTAAATTTCTGCCACTCTTCCAATCACGTGCTTGCATATTCCATCTCTGTTGTTTGTAGTCTTATCAGTGGGCCATGTCACTATGCAAACTCAGGTTCTTTAAGTACTTGGAATTACTTGTTCAATTCTGGAATTACTTCTTAGTGACTTCTTTCCATCCATTTTTCTACTTGTGGGATTCCTAATATTTGACATCTTGGACCAGCTTTTTGAATTCTTATTTTATTATTTTTTTTGTGCATTTTCTTGTTTGCTTTTGTTTTTGGTTTGTTTTGCTTTAACAATTACTGTTTCCTTAGATTTAATTTTCAAATTTTCTTTTGGTATTTTCATTTCAGCTATTATAATTTGACTTTTGCCAAACCATCTTGGTATTTAAATGGCATCCTGCTCTTCTCGAAGGCAACGGTGTCTTGTCTTTTCTTTGTGAAAATGTTAATTTCTCTTTTTGAAGTTTCATTATTTCCATAGTCTCTTTTCTTGAAGCTGCTTTGTCTTCCTCCTACATTTGTTAGGATCACAACCTGTCCTCAGCTTATCTGTGGCTCTGGGCATTCTAGATACAAAGCAAGTTTAAGTCTGAGTATATGAGAGGGATGTGGGGACAGACCTTCAGGAACCCCATGTCAGTATGTTTAAGGTTTTCTTCCCAGGCACATTAGATGTCCTAGAAAAGTCAGGGTCAATCTCAGCCTTCAGAACATGTTTGCCTAACAAATTGGTGGGGACAAGAACATGGGTCTCAACTTTCACTTATAAATCATTCATATAAGCTTCATGCCTTTACTCTGGTGTTCTCTGTAATTTTCTAGATATTGAACATCTTTTTATTTATTTATTTTTTAACCTTTTACCAGAAAAAAAAGCCCATCAATCTTCTGTCAGTACAGAAAGTTAGTTACCCACTGGTGCCAAGGAGGGAATTGATCTGAGGCTCTGATGGCCTTTTTGTTTTGTTTTGTTTTGTTTTGTTTTGTTTTGTTTGTTTTCTGAGATAAAGTCTCATTATGTGGCTCAGACTTCCCATGTATCTTAAGATCTTGAGTCTTGAACTCATGATCCTCTGGCTTCATCCTCTAAAGTCCTTGGCTTACTGCCATGTACCATGTTTTCCTGCTGAACCTTCTAACTGCCTTAGATAGCTAAACCCCTATCCCTTGGCTCTTCATTTCTAGAAGAATCTTTTCCGCCAATTCTTGTATCTTTGGAGATTTTCCTGTGTAAATTCTGTTGCTTCTCACATTTTTTCCTCCGTTAGGATTTCTGTTGGTCAGTTTCTTATTTACCTGTTGGCCTTCCTGTTTCCAAAATCACTGATGCTTCGGATCTCTCCGTCACAGCAGGCATTCCTACTCCCTCCCAAAGGTTCTGTTTGTTCAATCCAGTGCACTTACCTTCATAGTCTAGGCAAATATTGTCTTCTATGTCAAGAGAGCAGTGAGTTTATTTTTCTTCATAATGATTCTGCTTAACCCACACAATTCCTTGGAGAGTGTTTACCTATTGGGGTGCAGTGTGTCTTAGGGGATTGATGAGTATTGCTTAGGTTTTTACAAGACATGAGGGGTTAGAAGCATCCTGATAGCTTCTACAGAACTTAATATTACCAGCTAGTGTTTTAAATTGTGAGTGGAAAGTATTGATTTCTATGATATGAATTCTTGTTACGATTTATTATTATCTGCATTGATTAAAATAATGGTATAATGTATAATATGATAATTATCCAGTTCCCATAATGTTTACACTTACTCAGAAAATGCTTGAGTTCCTAATGGCAAAAGGGAACACGTATCTGAAAATGATGGTTTTCTATATTAATTGCATAAGCAGAATTACCAAATAAGCATTGTCTAGAGTTTTCGAGAACTTTGTAAAATGGCATAGATAATAGTTTAACTACAAAATTTCAAATATTGTCGTAATGTGGAACAAATTGGGAAGATAACAGATGTTGAAGCACATGATTTAGAACCATTATATGACACGAAAGCTAAATTTTCATTTGCCCTTTTTCATCTTCCTTTCTCTTTCTCTTGTTTTAAACAGCTGCAGCTGCTGGTGGCCAGTAACTTTATCAAATGTCCTGGAGTGCCCAGAAGTACTCTTCATGTCCATCTTTTTGTGTGCTGAGCTAGGGTCAATGGACGAGTGCCAGGGAACCGTTGCTCCATGTTCTACCATGCGTCAGCAAGGCCATGACCATCTATCAAGGAATCATCAGCCCTTTTTGAGTGAGAAGAGTCTCACCATGTTATGTATTTCTCCAGATTCTGACACTTTCTCACTTCCCTGACACATTCTCAAACAAATGGAGTTTAAATGTGGGTGAGACATAGTGATACGAATTACTGGGTCTAATTGACAGGATATTTTTAAAAAGTCAACATTTCCTTATATAGACTTTTTCTTACACACTGGTTTAATTTCTTAAATTGGGAGGAGGGCTATTAGGACATCTTCTCCCCTCTGAATTTGGAACTATCTGTGTGCAGCATTTGTTGTGGTCGTTCACTACTGTTTCATGTGCACTGTCTTTCTTCTTAATTCATCAGGATGGTAGAGTTGACTTTGTTCTCACCTACATAAAAGTCACATTCACAAAATATGAATTTTAAGAGAATTGCCTCACTTTTAAAATACAATATTCTCACTCACATCTTTTTTTTTCTTCTGTCTTCCTACCCAATGAGCCCAGTGAGCCCAACTCATATATTTGCACCTGGATTCAGTATGAAAAGAAGGAGGCTTTTCAGGAGAAATCCCACATATGATTTGAGAGTCTCTGCAGTGCCCACTTAACAATCAGTTTATCACAGTGAGGACACATGCAGTTCTTGGACTAACTGGATCATGATGACTGTAAGGAAAGAAGGACTCATAAACAACTGATGGCCGGTCAGTGTCTCCTCATCGAACCCTCAATGATAATTTTTCCTGAACAACATTGTTGTTGTCTACATTTGTTTTTGCTTTTTTTTGTTGAGATTAGGCCTTTAATTGAAGCTTTAGATTATAGCAGTGTTTAATCATGTTTATCTAAAGTGTAAGTTCACTGAATGGTAGCACACAGCACCCTCCCTGTCTTGTGCTGTGACCTCAGTAGTATCTTATAACTCACAGCATCTCCTTCTGGAGCTGAGCCAAACTCAATTCCCTGAAGTTAATGTCCTGAGTTTTGTTGCTTTTTAACTGACCCCTTCCTCTTTAATCTTCTCTGGACCATGGAATGATCCCACTGTTGTCTTGTCAATTCCTTACTCCGTTCCTCCAATTACTTTGTACAGATTGGCACCTAGTTCCAATCACTCTCCTAACAGGATTCCTGAGAATCTTGTATCTGTATCTTCAGGGTAGCATCTGTATATTTTCTGTAAAATTTCATGGTTGTAATTGATTCTTACATGCATGGATAATCTTTCCTATCTAGACTGTAGCTCTGTATGAAGATAGATTGTATCTTCTCATTCTTTTATATGTCTCATACAGTGCTAGGCACAGTTGGGCACTGCATAAATGCTTCTTAATTAAATTGAATCAATTTGACTTATAGCAGTTGAGACAAAACTTGTGTTCGATGCGTGGAAAATGTTCTGTGATGTACGAAATGGATTAACTGCTGCCTGGCTTTTGTTATCATTAGACTGTAATGCAGATGAGTAAATAAAAGAGCATTGATTCCTACAACGGTTGTTCTTCCACTGTGGGAATACAGAGACTCAGTTTACGGTGTCCCAAATTCTGAAGTGAATGTTGCCCTTGCTCTAGAACTGCTTCTTGAGGATGAAAGAGAAGACAACAGGTCTCTAACAGCGATCCTTTCTAAAACCCAGCACACTTTTAGAAAGTATTTTAATCTTATAAATACTCAGAGTTCATTTGCCAAGTTTCAGTCTTTCCACATATTAAAAACCAACCTTGGTTTTAAAATAATATATATTCCTGTTTAACTTAAGCATTTCAGAAACTGTAGTCTTTCAGAATCCACAGAGCTCCTGAAAGCATGTCTATATGATTGATCCCATTGAGAAAGGTCTGGAACAGTGAGTGCTGGGTCCAAAGATGTTCTGTACAGCTTTTCACTGGGCTGATCACACAGCTAGAGGTTAGTTCTCTATTGTTTCTATGACTAGTGTTTGTAGTCCTGCACAAAGCATCTTGCCAAGAAGCAAATTGGGGAGGAAAGGGTTTATTCAGTTTACACATCCACATGGCTGTTCATCACCAAAGGAAGTCAAGACTGGAACTCAAACAGGCCAGGAAGCAGGAGCTGGTGCAGAGGCCACAAAGGGTTGTTATTTACTGGCTTGCTATCCGAATACCAGTTTCCAGGTATCTGGGATGAGGGTCTTAAAGCACATATCCACAGTGACACACCTACTCCTACATGGCCACACTTACTCCAACAGGGCTACTCCTTTGAATAGTGCCACTCCCTGGGCCAACTATATGCAAACCATCACAACTATATAAACTTCTTTAATATTATAGTTTAAACTATTGCAGAGTTGTAAGTTAAGATTTTAAAACTAGATGCTGCCCTAGATTCCATCACATAACTGTCAGAATGGCTAGGATCCAAACCACAAGTGACAGCTTATGCTATCGAGGAAGGTGGAGCAAGAGGAACAGTCCACTTGGAAATGCAAATATGTTTAGTCACGTCGGAAGTCAATATGGTGGATTCTCTGAAAATTGGGAATCGATCTACCTAAATACCTGGCTATACAACTCCTGGGCATATACCCAAAGGATGCCCCTCCTACCACAAGGACACTTGTTTGACTATGTTCATAGCATCTTTATTCATAATAGTCAGAAACTACAAATGACTGAGATGCCCCTCAACTGAAGAACATAAAGAAAATGTGGTTCATTTATACAATGGAGTATTACCCAGCTGTTAAAAAGAATGACATCATGTAATGTGTAGGAAAATGGATAGAATTAGAAAATATCCTGAGTGAGGTAACTCAGACTCAGAAAGACAAACATGTTATGTGTCATAAGTTAATATTAGTTATAATGTAAAGGACAATCATGCTACAGGACACAGACCCATGGAGGTTTGGGGGGGATATACAATGGTCTCCCTGGGAAAGGGAAACAGAATAGATTTCTAAGGTGGACTGGTGCTGGTGGAGTTGAGAACAGGTGGGATCAGATGAGAGTATGTAGGGAGAAAATACTGGCATAAGTTACTGGCACTAGGGGACATTTGGGGGATAAGGTTACAATGGAAACTCCATGGAATCTACTAGAGTAACATTAGCAAATACTCCTAGTTATGATCGACCCAGAGCCTCAACTGGCTATCTTCTGTAACCATGCAAGACTTCAAGTGGAGGGATTGGGAATTCAATCCAGCCACCAAACCTTCAACCAGCCTGCAGAGTGTTCTGGGATGGGGGAAAGTAGCAGAATTATTAAAGAGACCAGAGAGACTTCATCTAGCAATGGATGGGAGCAGGGTCCCACAACTGAACATTAGATGAAGATTTGCAGAAGAGGGAGAGAAAGGATCTGAGGAACCAGAGGGGCAGGAATACCATGAGACTACAGCCTACAGAATCAACTGACCAGGACTCATACAGGCTCACAGAGGTCAAGGAAATCCTAATGGAGGGAGCAGGGGTTGTCTCTGACTCTTTTGCCTACTTGTGGGACCCTTTTCCTCCTCCTGGGTTGCCTCGTTCAGCCTTGATATGACGGTATGTGCTTGGTCTTACTGTAGCTTGTTATGTCCTGTTTGATTGATGTTCCTGGAAAGACTGCTCTTCTCTGCAGGGAGGTGGGAGTGGGAGGTGGGCATCTGCGTTAAAAGGAGGTAGGGGAGGAAGACTGGGGAGGGAAGGAAGGAAAAACTGCAGCTGGGTATAATATATGAGAAAAGAGGTAAAAGCAAACACGAAATAAAACAAAAAATAAGCACAATACTGATCAGTCACAGGTCCTGTCTCATACTGTAGGGAAAGGCACTTACCATATTCTTCTGGCCTCTGCATGTATTTGCCTGAGCATATGCACCTATACATCACAATAATGTACCACACACAAGCACAGAGTAAATGAAAATTTAGAATCGTTTTAGAGAATTTTAAATCAGGAGACTCAGGGAAGAATTTGCTCACTGTAAAAGCATAACTTTTTAAAGGTTTAATAAAAATAATTGTCCATATGTTTGATGCATTTATAGTTATTTTTAGATGGGAACTTTTCATGGCAGAGTTACATCAAACTTAGGAGAGACAGCATTAAGAGACTACAGACAAGACGACTAAACATGAATGTCTCAGAGTCTAGGCTAGTCTCTGCCCTAGCTTTGTTGTCTGACCTTTGGAAAATATGTATTGTTTCTGCACCTGAATCTCTGGAAATGACAAGGAGGTTACATAGCATGACTTTTAAAAGTCATTGTCCTGCACTTAGCTTGGACTACCCAGTATTATCATTCCCTTCAGTCACCTATGACTATTAAGTATTTACAACATGGCTGGAAATTTAGGTGAGTTCTGAAAACAAAATACACAACATCCACTATATTTTAAAGACCAGGAAACATTTGATTTTAAATTTCTATTTAATAAGATTTTAGAAGGGGGAAGAAAAATATTCATCGGAGGAGATATGGAGACAAAGTTTGGAGCAGAGACTGAAGGAATTGCCATTCAGAGCCTGCCCACCTGGGCATCCAGCCCATATACATGCAACTACCAAACCCAGACAAGATGCCAAGAAGTGCATGCTGACAGGAGCCTGATATAGCTGTCTCCTGAGAGGCTCTGCCAGAGCATGACAAATACAGAGGCAAATGCTTGCAGCCAACCATTGAACTGAGAACAGGGTCCCCTTGGTGGAGTTAGAGAAAGGATTGAAGGAGCTGAAGGGGTTTGCAACCCCACAAGAACAACAATACCAACCAATCAGAGCTCAGGGACTAAACTACTAACCAAAGAGGACACATGACAGACCCATGGCTCCAGCTGCATATGTAGCAGAGGATGGCCTTGTTGGGCACCAATGGCAGGAGAAGCCCTTGGTCTTCCCAATGCTGGACAGCCAGCATAGGGGAATGTCAGGGTGGGGAGGCAGGAAGGGGTGGGTGGTTGGGTGGGGGAACACACTCATAGAAGAAAGGGGAAGGAGATGGGATAGGGGGTTTATGGATGCAAAACCTGGAAAGAGGATGACATTTGAAATGTAAATAAAAAAATCCAATAAAAAGGATTTTAAGCTAGGTTTCATTATGAAGAGACATTATTTTGGATATATTTGGTTAATTCAAAAATGCAAAGGTGAAATTCATTTCATTTTTGTTTTTTATATTATGACTACTAAGAAATTTACAGGGGACTATCACTTGTATTTGTGGCTCCTGTTCCCATTCATTTCTATTGGGTTATATCCCGAAATACTCAGAACTTATGCAAGACTTTTTGGTGAGGGCATTAATTAATCACTCTGAATGATTTAGGTCTTTGGAAATCTCTCTCTCTCTCTCTCTCTCTCTCTCTCTCTCTCTCTCTCTCTCTCTCGGGAATTTCTTATTTACATTTCAAATGTTATTCCCGTTCCCAGTTTCCTGTCCATAAGCCCCTAACCCCTCTCTTCCCCTTCTATAAAGATGTTTCCCTCCCTATCCACCCCCCTTACCGCCATCCCTCCCCCCACCCGACAACCCCCTACACTGGGGGTCCAACCTTGGCAGGACCAAGGGCTTCTCCTTCCATTGGTGCCCAGCAAGGCCATCCTTTGCTACGTATGCAGTTGGAGCCATGGGTCTGTCAATGTATAATTTGGGTAGTGGTTTAGTCCCTGGAAGCTCTGGTTGGTTGGCTTTGTTGTTCTTATGGGGTTGCAAGCCCCTTTAGCTCTTTCAATCCTTTCTCTAATTCCTCCAACCGGGATCCCATTCTCAGTTCAGTGGTTTGCTGCTAGCATTCGCCTCAGTATTTGACATGTTCTGGCTGTATCTCTCAGGAGACATCTACATCCGGTTCCTGTCAGCATGCACTTCTTAGCTTCATCCATCTTATCTAGTTTTGGTGACTGTATATGGGCCACATGTGGGGCAGGCTTTCAATGGCCCTTCCTTCAGTTTCTGCTCTAAACTTTGCCTGCCTATCCCCTCTTATGGATATTTTTGGTTCCCCTTTTTAAGAAGGAGTGAAGCATCCGCATTTTGGTCATCCTTCTTGAGTTTCATGTGGTCCGTGGATTGCATGTTTGAAAATCTTATAATACTTGGATGATTCTGCTTGCTTCCCCAGCAGCAAGGATGTGTGGGGAGTCTGCAAAAGACAGGATTTTTTAGACGCCTCCCAAGGGCCCATGCATTTATCAGCTTGGTCCCCAAGTCAATACTTGTGGGAGGCTGGGACTACAGAGGAGTATTTAGGTCAACATGGGTAAATTCACAGAGTGCATCATGTGACTCTGTTCTCCTCTCCTCTCCCTCTTTTTCTTCTCAGCTATGACACGAGTGGTTTGATTCCCTTGGCTATTGTGTTAGAGTGAGTGAAAACTTCTGGACTCATGTGGAAGCAGGATAAGTTGCCACGGGATACAGGGTTTGCAGATAAACCTGTGGAGCTGTTATGGGAGGTGATTCTGAGGTAGTGGAGCACACGGGGTCCAGCTGTGGTGCTTGGGAAGCAAAGCCTGGCACAGTTCCCAGGGCACAGAGAATCAATACACCGTGGCAACCATCTGGTGACTGTTTGAAAGCACAGTCAGTGGCCCATGTGAAACGATTCTGGCTTTCTCTTGATAAGCAACCAATGACAGGCAGGTTCTGGAATGAAGGACAGAGGAGCAAAGCAAGAGCCCAGGGCAAACCACATAGGGAACCCGATGTGCCAATCAGAAACTGTGGACTCTTAAGATGAAAGTTTGCATGCTGCCAGTGTCTATGATTCAAAGCATTTATCCTGGATCCCAACAAAGGCTGGTCAGATCCAGAAAAAGGATTTTAATGTTTAGTTTTAGCAAAATGACAGTAATGACCTTTAGAAATTGCCACCTCTAGAGAGCCATGGCCCAGTAGATTTCCTGAACTGTCATCGAGGAAGATACTGTCTTGTGATGTCTTCATCCTCTGGCTAAGGGTTTGGCATATGGTGTGGAGTATGAGGGAAATGCTACAGATATGCATGGCTACTTTTGCATTGCCTGCTCTGTTTTGATGTGATCGATGATGTATTAGCATGCCACGATCTTTCTCTGGGATGCGCAAATCATATTCTTAAGGCGATGTCAAGGTTCAGTGCTAACATGCACTGTTTCTCAGACCTATGCACTTGAAGTGAAAGAAGACACTTTTGACACACACATGTTTTCCTACACATGCTTGTCAAGCTTCTTGAGTGTGGTCTGTGCTGCGGGTATGTGTGCTGATCCATGAAGCACTGTAGCACCAATAAGAAGCCTGGCCTAGGATCAAGCACAATAATTCTCTTCCCAGATTTCAGAATTCTGTAACTCATATCCACATTTCAGACTTTAGAGATTGAGCAGAAACATGAAAAGCAAATTTTAAAACTCTATAAATTAATAAGTGCTACTGTCTCACGATTTCGTTGGCTGCAACAATACCCTGTGACCAAAAAGTGGGTTATAAAGAAAGGGTTTATTTGGCTTACACTTTTCAGTACTGTTTATCACTGAAGGAAGTCAGGACAGAAACTCAAACAGGGCAGGATCCTGGAGGCAGGGGGCAGAGGCCATGGAGGGGTGCTGCTTACTGGTTTGCTTCCTCTGGGTTAGTCAACCTGCTTTCTTGTAGAAGCCAGAAGCACCAGCTCAGGGATGGCACCACCCACTATGGGCTGTGCCTTCCCCGTTAATCACTAATTGAGAATATGCCTTAGAGCTGGATCTCCTGGAGGCATTTCTGCAAGTGAGTCTCCTCCCTTTCTGATGACTCTAGTTTGTGTTAAGTTTGTACAAAACCAGCCAGTACAGATATTAAGTATTCTTGGTTACATCCAGCAAGATTTTTTGGAGGGAAACTTAGGGCCAGGTTGACTACTGAGATATGTTTCTCACAGCTCAACAAGGGTAATTATCATTTCCTTTCCCATATTACTTATATATTTATATTATTTCTTTTGAATGTGTGTGTGTGTGTGTGTGTGTTGTACACATACTCAGGTACACACATTCAGATTGATGACAATCTGCAGAGGAGTCCATTCTCTTTTCTATTGTGTGTTCTCAGGCTAGGCAGCAAACATCTCTACTTGCTGAACCTTCTACCTCACCAATGGCGGAGACAGTCACATGACACACCATTTTGTATCTCACTGGAGAGTGCATGTATGAATATCTATATTTCCTCACCTGATAAGGAGAGTAACACTACTAACAGGCTTGGAAATATTTATGGGCAATGAATACCAGACACTGGATTAGTCTTTGGAACCCAGCAACAAACAGCAGATCCATTTCTCTAGAGAGACTACAAATAATAAACCATTGCAAAGACAAACTACAGGAATGTCTGCGCAGTGTAATCAATCCACAAGTAATGATAGGTAAAGTGGGATACGTAAGTCCAATGTGATTGAGCTGCTGGGGGGCTCCAGTTGACTCCATTCCACTGCTGCTGCTGTTCTTGGTGGTCATCCCTGTTACTGGCATGAGGCTTTCCACTGCAACTAGACTTCACCAGTAGTCTCTCCTATGCTCGCTTCACAGCACCAAGCTTCAACTCCTTTGCATGACCCTTTCAGTCCTAGGTCATCAACTGCAAAATGGCCTCTCACAGTGTCAAGCCTCAGCTGCTCTCCATGACCCCTCCGTGCCTTCAAAACCGGTACTATCTGGGTGCCTCTTACACATTAATTACCAAGTCTAGCTGCAGCATGAAGTACAACTTTGGTTGTCTACGGAATATAGCTTCCTTGAGCTCTCAGAAAATATTCCCCAGAAGATTTCACCATATGTATGTTGGTCTCCTCTTAGTCACCACTGATTTCTTAGCTCCAGCTAACCAGCATCAATTGTCCCAGTAATCTCCTTTCTATTCTGGACAATAAAGCCAGAGACACATGACCGAAGCGGTTGAGGTCTGCAGCTTGCTGGAGCTGGATCATGGCCCCTTGTTATATCACATTATCACCAGCTTTCTGTTTTTTAGCTTCTTCATGGCCTTAGCTTGGCTGTCCTAGAACTTGCTCTGTAGATTGACCTTGAACTCAGAGATCTGAATGACTCTGTCTCCTGGGAATAAAGGCTTGTATTACCATGCCTAGACCTATGCTTTCCAGTGCTACTACTCCTCAAGATCCGAATCAGAAGCCTATCCATTGTAGTTCATTCCATATAAAAACATTCAAATGAACACAATAGTCAGACAATAATAACAATAATAATTATTCTTTATTCAATGACAAATGCAGAAACAATAAGCTTAGCTGGGTGGGATCTTGCCTCAAGGTCACCACTACCTTAATACATTTATTTACTCAATCACAAGATTTAGCTCCATCGCACTTCCTGGTGCCCTTTTATTTATTACTTGAACCATACATTTTGTATTTTTTTCTTTCTGAGCTTGCTATACTTCATCACAATGCTCTTCATCAGGCACAGAGTCTAAACTGGGTTGTTTTGACCTCCATTGTCAATGAAATCAGTTTGAATCTCTTCACCTTAGCCTAAGGCAGACTCTTCAGATAACAGCAAAAGGTAGCCACATTCTTCACTAAAATATCACGAGAACAGTCTATAGACTACATACTAAAATTCTTCTCCTCTGACACCTCTAGAGCCAGGCTTCCACAGTTCAAATCATTTTCAGCAACATATTCCACATTCCTACTAGGATAGACCCTAAGCCCCACTTAAAGCATTCTACTGCTTTCAAAAGTCCTGAAATCTACATTTCTCCAAACAAAAGCATGATCGGGCCTATCATAGAAATACCCCAGTCCCTGGTATCAACTTCTGTCTTAGTTAGGGTTTTATTACTATGAAGAGACACCATGACCAAGGCAGCTCTTACAAGAGACACAATTTACATGAAGTTGCCTTAGAGGTTCAAAGGTTCAGTTCATTTTCATCAAGGCAGGAAGCGTGGCAGCCTCCAGGTAGGCATGGTGCAGGAGGAGCTGAGAGTTCTACATCTTCATCTGAAGGTAAACAGAAGACTAATTTCCAGGCAGCTAGGAGGAAGGTATCCTCAAAGCCCACCTCCACAGTGATACACTTCCTCCAACAAGGCTATACCTACTTCAACAAGGACACACCTCCTAATAATGTCACTCCCCAGGTCAATCATATTCAAACCACCACACTAGTTTTCCTTAACTTTAGAGGAACTGGCTGTTTTATAAATGTTCAAACAAAACCAGGCAAGGATTAGATGAGTGAGGAGGAAGCAGTCCTTGCACTGTGCTGTTGGAGTGTAAATTGCTGTAGCCTGTACAGAATCAGTGCAGAGACTGTTGTATGAATTTTCCCTAGGAAGACATGAACAGATGCTTATTCATCCTATATAGGGTACTGACAACAAACTAAATTCCACCCAAGTCTAGGTTGGTGAACTAATGAGTTCATTGGAGTTTCTTATACGAGTACAGGTGGGGATTTACTTACGGGAGCATGGATGACTCAAAGGAGCCACATCACTTTAAAGCTCACCCAAGCATGGGTGATGAATGACAGAAGCTACACACCTGGAGCTCCCTGTACCATGTGTAGGTAGCTCTCAGGAAAGTCTCTTTAGCCCAGCAGTTATTTGCTTCGTTGACAATTTTAGGCAAGAGCCTGGAGCATCTTAAAACATTGTCAGTCCCTTGAGCTTTGTGAGTCTCTCTCATCCATCTGGAAGGGAAGATTTCAATTAATAGGAAATGGTTACACAGAAAATACTCAAAACGAACAAAACAAACAAAAAGAAATTAAATAGAACTATCAGGTGATACAGCTATACTATTCCTAGTTATAACCTCAATCAGTATATAAGAATGATGCTACCCATCATGATGATTGTGACACTAATCACAGATATATGTATACACACACAATATGTAGTTTTATTGATTCCTAAAGAAGAATTAAGTCATGCCATTTATAAGAAAATATACAGAACAAAAGATCATCATGATATGTTACTGATATAAGCCAGATTCAGAAAACCAAGTATTGTCTTCCCCATTATATGATGATTCCATTTAAATTCCTTTAATATATGTTTATTTGAGGACACGTCCACAGTCGTAGGTTTCCATTGTGTTTTCAAATGTCCATTAGTAATAGTCATTTTTCCATTATTCCCTCTTTTACTCATTCTCATCCTTTCCCTTTAATTCTCCTATTATAATTTCCCTATTATCTCTTCATAACAATATACTCTATTTTCCCTTCTCTTTAAAATCTCCATCTCCTCTAGTTCCTTAATGAAACAAGATTTTCTAAGTTTCAGAGTCTAAAGTTTAAACGTTAATATCCACACAAAAGAGGAACATGCTATATTTGTCTCTTGGGTCCCGAGTTATCCAAACAGTATGGCTGTTTTCTTTGCTTCAATCATTTATCAGCAAACTTCATTATTACATTTCCTTAACAGTTGAATAATATTCCATTGTGTAAATGTACCATATTTTCTATATCCATTTATCAGTTGATGGACGTCTAGGCTGTTTCTAATTTCTTGGTGTTATAAATAGAATAGCAAAAAACATGGATTAGCAAGTATCAGCAGAAGCATTCTTTATTCCAAACATGCTTTCAACTACACAGGAACTATCCTTTTTCCTGTGTATTTCCTCCTGTAAAACTATGTCATGAACCAAGATGCCAAGAGTAGCCAAAAACAGACAGTGAAGCTCTATGCGGTGGATTATGTTAAAATGATGACAGCAGGTCCAATATTGTCAGGCTTCAACTACTCCTGCACTCTGATTCTCAGCATAGATTGAAAGTGCAGGTCATATGCAAGAGTTCTCCTTACCACAATTCTTTAGACAACAGTCCAACTCTTTGTATATGCTGTACATTGTTTCAAGCAATAGTTCTTGGTAGCTGTTATTCACAAAGAACTCCTGGATCTGACTTATACAGAAGCTGGAAAGCTGCATTAGAACATATTACACTTTGGGGACTAGGGAGATGGCTCAGTGGACTTTCCACACTTTCCATGTGGCGACCCATGTTTGGATCTCCATGACCCATGTAAAAACTAGCCCTGTGGCATGTGTCTGAGACACTGAAACTAGTGTTCCTATAGCAAGATGAATGACAAAGACAGGAGAATCCCCAAAGTTCTCAGGCCAGGTAACTTGGCTACATAGCTGAGATTGACAAGAGAGAAATTGACAAGAGATTGTTTCAAAAAAATAAGGCAAGGAGTAATACAAAGTTCTCCTATGACTTCCATACACTCAACATGCACACGTACACATGCACGAGCACTCACGCACACACCTTAAATACACAAAATTTTAATTAGTACATATAAAGCATTCATGGTCTACTGAGAAGAACCTCCGCAATGCATACTCTTAATTTTTCTCATAATAGAATTGCCATCAGTAAACAGTCTGCTTTTGTACACATTCATTAAAGGGTTGTTTTTGTTTTTTGTTTTTTCCTTTCTTTGAAAAAGTTTTATTTTTTCCTCCTAGTTCACAAGCTTTATTTTCAGCCTAGAACTGGGACTTCAGTCTTGGTCTCAAATATGTTACCACCAGGTGGCACTAAAACTTCTCGTAAAGAGTACAGGGAGCTAAAGTTACAGAATGCAAATTGTAACCTGGCCATCTCAGAATATTGCCTGAAGAAATTGTGTGAGGCTTGGTTTTGTTCAGAATTGTCCCCTGTCCAGACAGAAAATAGCAAAAAAGTACCCTAAAGCTGTTTTCTTTTAATTGCCTTTGTTTTATATATTTCTATTTTATGACATGGGTTGTAAACAGCAGTAAGGAAGCCAACTGTTAAGATCCTCTAGGCTTGTGAGTCAAATTCTATTATTATTATTATTATTATTATTATTATTATTTTATTTTTCTTTTCTTTTACATTCCAGATTTTATTACCCTCCCGGTCCACCGACTGTTCCACATCCCATACCTCCTTTCTGCCCTCCCTATCTCCACAAGGATGTCCCTACCCTATCCACCCCACCAGACCTCTAAACTCCCTGAGGCCTCTGGTCTCTTGAGGGTTAGGTGAATCTTCTCTGACTGAACCCAGAAGCGTCAGTCTTTTGCTGTGTTTATATTTAGAACCTCATATCAGCTGGTGTATGCTGCCTGGTTGGTGATCCACTGTCTGAGAGATCGAGGGAGTCCTGGTTAATTGAGACTGCTGGTCCTCCTACAAGGTGGCCTTCCTCTTCAGCTTCCTCCAGCTTTTCTTCAATTCAACCACAGGGGTCAGCAGCTTCTGTTCATTGGTTGGATGCAAATATCTGCATTCTTAACAATAAAAGAATGGCTGGGGAAATCACCATCCCTGTCCTCAAGCTGTATTACAGAGCAGCAGTGATAAAAACTGCCTGGTATTGGTACAGAGACAGACAGGTTGATCAATGCAATAGAATTGAAGGCCCAGAAATAAAACCACGCACTTATGCACACTTGATCTTTGACAAAGAGCCAAAAATATACAATGGAAAAAGGAAAGCATCTTCAATAAATGGTGCTGGTCTAACTGGCTGTCTGTATGTAGAAAAATGAAAATAGACCAATATTTGTCACCTTGCATAAAGCTCAAGTCCAAGTGGATCAAGGACCTCAACATAAAACCAGTAACACTCAATCTAATAGAAGAGAAAGTAAGAAAGAGCTCATTGGCACAGGGGGAAATTTCCAAAACAAAAATCCAATGATTCATACTTTAAGATAAAGAATTGATAAACGGGACCTCAGGAAGCTGGAAAGCTTCTATAAGGCAAAGGACATAGTCAATAAGACAATTGGCAACCTATAGGTTGGGAAAAAGAATCTTCATTAACCCCACACCCAATAGAGGGTTAATATCCAAAATATATTAAAAGACTCAAGAAATTAACCACCAAAAACCCAAGCAACCAAATAAAAATGTGGGGCATAGAACAAAACCGAGAATTCACAAGAGAGGAATCTCAAATGGCTGAGAAGCACCTAAAGAAATATTTGAAGGCCTTAGTGATCAAGGAAATGCAAATCAAAAAGACCCTGAGAACCCACCTTACACCAGTTAGAATGGCTAAGATCAAAACCTCAGGTGACAATACATGTTGGTGAGAATGTGGAGAAAGAGGAATACTCCTCCATTGCTGGAGGGATTGCAAACTGGTACAACCACTCTGGAAATCAATTTGGAGGTCCCTCAGAAAACTGGAAATAGATCTAACTGAAGATCCAGCAATACCACTCTTGAGAACATCCCAAAGATGCCCCACCATGCCAAATGGGCATGTGTTCCACTATGTTCATAGTGGTCTTATTTGTGAAGCCAGAAGTAGGAAGAAACCCAGATTTTGCATGACACAAGAATGGATATAGAAAATGAAATACTTCTCAGCTATTAAGAACAAGGACCTTCTGAGTTTTGCAGGCAAAATAAATGTAACTAGAAAATATCATCTAGTATATAGACCTCAAACAAGCTGAAGAGCCCAAGTGAGGATGCCTCAGTCCCACTTGGGAGGGATACGAAAGCAAGCACAAGGGGAGAGCAAGGGAAGAACCTGAGAGAAAAAAGAGGAATGGGGGTGGAGGGGAACATGATGTGGTATTGGGTGGGGGAAAGGGACTGAAGCCCCCAAGGCCAGCGGAAAGAATGGAAACAGGCAATCTTGGGAGGTAGGAGGTTGGGAGGACCCTCCAGAATGTACCAGAGACCAGAGAAGTAAGAGACTCTCAGGACTCAAAAGGAGGGTGCCTAGATGAAATTCCCTACAGAGTGGGGAGAGGGAACTTGTAGAACCAACCTCCAGCAGAAAGTGAGCAATGGTGTTGCTATCCCACAGTCAAAACTCTGACCTATAATTGTTCCTGTCTGAAAGAAGTGCAGGGATGGAAATGGAGAGGAGCCTGAGGAAAAGAAGGTCCAGCCACAGGCCCAAAGTGGGAGCTCAAGGGAAGGCCTCAAGGCCTGACACTATTACTGAGGCTATGAAGTGCTCAAATCCTCTTTTTAAAGAGAAAATGAACCTAAAGCAAGCGTGAGCCAAGTGGTTCCTAAGGATGTGCTGAGGTCTCCATCTGAGGGCTGCCTCAGAGTTTCTGCCTATATTTCCTCTGACTCAATTGAACCTCTATGAATACACACCATTGCCTCGTACTTACATTCTGTTTAATGAGTGTCACTGACTGGTTCTATTATCTGGAAGGATCTTTGTTGGCTGTATCTCAGCTATAGGTTTGTTTATCTGGTGTGTCTTTAAAAACAACTGGTTCAAGCCTCCTTGAAATCTGTCGCTCTCCCTCAAGTGTTTCTAAAGAGACCCCATCACCATTTAAAGCTTCCTCTTCCATGGTCACACCATTACTAGTTTACTCTCAGTTACCTTTAAGATAGAGTTTAAAGATGCCTACTTGATAAAACAAACCTTGTTTTCAATGTAGGATACATAATTCTAATCCCTATTAGTAATTTTTTAAGTACCATAAACACGAGTTTGGAACATGGCATCCCAGTTCTGTGTATGGAAAAAGTGAACAGGTAAATGGGCATGAGACAATGAGACCAGGACTCTTGGTTTGTCACACATGTAACATAAACATGTGAGTCTATTAACTTTGGCTGAGATGAATCTTGCATAATCTTATTTCCTTTGATTTTCGTAATATTTTAATTGGTCTGTATTCATTGTGCAGGACACTGAGTAACACAAGGAGATTCCCATACAAGTACATGATATTCACTGGGTATGATCCCCGATAAGTCCATGCACTCCTTTTTCTCCTTCCTCTACTCTCCAGTTCATCCTATTTGTTCCTCTAGACAATTTCAACTTTGTCTTCATGTCCTGTGTACATACTTGATTTTATGTGTCTATACAAAACCAAAGCTCTACGAATAAGAGAATATGTGATATTTAACAATGCGGCATTGTTCTTCTTTATAGATGAGAATTCCATTGTAAATACAAATCACATTTTCTTTGTTCATTCTCTATTTATGTACACCCAGGTCACCTCCACATTGAAATCCAATGTAGACATTTTTAGATGACCTTCTCGTGACTCCTGCTAGAACCTTATCATATTTACCATAATATTTATTGGACATTGTCTAGAGGACCAAACAGGACTAACTGGAGAGTAGAGGAGGGAGGGAAAGGACCAATGAATATATGTACCATGTTTCTGCATAAGCTCAGTCTGTTGACCTTTTGTGCTTTCCAAATGTCTCTTCTATATATAAAGGGAAGCTGTATGCATGAAATCTCTAAAACATGGTTGCGTAAACAAGACATGTTCAATGACAACACTAATTGATATGCCAATATGGGTGGGGAAAATCCCACAGTGCCACATCCTTAGGTGAAAAGCTATAGATAATCAGGTGGAGAATCAGTCTTATCCAAATCCCTAATAAACTGTCCAGTGACAAAGTGGTTGTGATTGGATTTAAGTCACATTCCACAAAATAAAACTCATATTTAGCACTATTGGTGGGCTAAGAATCTATGACTAGATAGGTCATAGGCCAAAGGGAAGGACCTATTCCTGCTCTGCTAAGTGGACATGGTATAAAAACAACTTCTCTTAACCTATCATTAGCCCCATAAATGAATGAGTTTCTCAGCCCTCATCAGCTTACATTTTCAAGAGACAGAGAACAAGAGACTACAGAATGCTTGTCTCTAAACAGAACATCTCTATCATGGACTCTCCTCCCTGGGTTGAGCGATGGGGGAGATGGAGACATAAAGAGTATGAGAGCCAGAGGAAGTAACTGAGTACAAGGAAATAATATCTTTTGGACACACGAGGGCAGTTCTACATACAAACATACAGTGTTGAGGCAACATATTCATGGCCTGTGTAAGCCCAAGCCAGACCAAGTCTCACTGTGGAGAGGTGATGTAGATACAAATTCCTATCCACCTCTGAGAGTTATTGGCCACTGATTGCTGATGGAAAGGAAGAGTTTCTATAAGAACATTCAGTGAACTACACTCCAGTGGAAAGCCACACAAACAAGAATGTTTGAGCAGCAAACTGGATGAGAGAGAGAGAGAGAGAGAGAGAGAGAGAGAGAGAGAGAGAGAGAGAGAACACAAAGTTGATTGGGGTTCAAGGGGGTGGCATTAAGAGGAGTTAGGGGAAGGAGTGAATACTATCAATATATATTGTGCTGATTTTCTGAAAGGATTAACAAGATTTAAAAATCCTGTGCGTGGACATGGTATGCGTTCAATACTCCTTTTGTTGTGGTGACAAAAATAATGGCCATGAGATCATGGATGATATCACTAATAATATGTGCTTGTTCTAATCAGTTTTATAAACAGAATATCCTAGATTAGATTACTTAATTGTAGTTTGAATGTGAATGTTTTCCATAGGTTCACGTGGAGCATGGTGTTTATGTTACCTCTAGTGAGGTAAGGAGACCTCTCAGTCTCCTTAAAAGAACACCGAGAAGAATGGGATTTTGTTTTAATTCCAGGTGTGGAATTATTGGGCTGCTTCAAATTGCCCACAGCAGCTGACTATGATTTGCTCTGTGCTGTAGCAGGGAAGTGATTTTGCCAGGTGCAGATAGTTTCTGAGACTGTGGGACCTTTGGAATTCTGGGGACTTTCCAGAGGATGTATGAATTGCCAGGCCCCTGAGAGGCAGTGAGGGTTAGAGAAGTCCAAAATTAATGCCATCCACTTTCCACTCTATCCCTTTTTTCTCTCGTATCTAGTGTTGGGGAGTTGAAAATGTGGGAAAAGGTGGAGAAGGGGTAGAAGAAAAAACCCACAAACTAGTAAAAGTCTGTTTGCAGTTATCTGCATGTTTCTATTCTCCTATGTTCCTGCTATGTTACCCTCACTGCAAGAACTATGTCTTTTCTACTCCAATAGAATGTTCTTCTCATACTGTAAGCCAAGAGAAACCTTTTCTTCTTGAAGTTGCTTTTGTATTTCATTATACCAATATGCAAAGCTACTAGAAATAACAGACAACAGCTCACAATGCTGGAGGCTAGAAGCCCAAGACTGAGGACACACATTTGGGGAGGTCCTTCTTGCTGTATCATAAGTTGAAACATGCACACAGAGACAGAGGAATGAACACAGAGAATTAACTCATTTTTAAAAGAGATGCTACTTTTGTGCTAACCAATTTCCATAATAAAATGTATGAATGGTAGTTTAATTTGTCATTTAAAAGCCATTCCTCTCCACATAGCTGCACTGGACATTACATTTTAACATATGAACTTTGGGGGACACATTCAGACCTTCATTGTTGTGATATATAATTTCAGGATTCTCAAGAGCCAGAAAAGTATGTACTTGGAAGAGAAAAAGAGCATTTGAGACACTGAAACGATTTTACTTATGGACACCATGTTTGGTTAGAATGTGCAGAGTTAATTCACAGGGCCGGCCATTCTCCTTGCAACCCAGGAGACCCAAAGTCAGTTTGAGGCATAAAAAGACAATGAGTGAGACAAAAAATGACTGTCACCCTTTCTTCTCTGCAAACGTGGGATATCATATTAAAAATAGAGCCTGCATTAGTTGCTAGCATTGAGATTTAGAGTTATCTTGACCCATGACTAATCATTTTACTCATAGGAACTTGGGGAGTATGTCAGGTGTATTGTTTAAAATAAAATAGCTGTCACTTACTTCTTAAAATTGGATCCTAAAAATTCTCAGGAAGTCAATGATACTGTTTGGTTTAAATTGACTGAGCTTTGGTTAGGAAGTCAGCAGGATGCTTGCCGGATGGGAAGTGACTTCAAGCAAGGATGTCAGATCAAATTAGTTCAGAGAGATTGGCTCCAGAATTGTTGTCTAAGCTTGGAAGACCCTAGACTCCAGAAACTTTTCATGACCATAGTAGAGTGTGAAACTGTAAAAAGATTAAGATACTGTTTCTAAGCAAATACATCTCATGCCAGATGTACTGGCTTCACTATTTGAAATGGGAATGGCCACAAAAGGGACCACTTTTCCAGCACTTCCAGTATTTATAGAAGGTTGTCCTCTCTGAATTCCTTAAAAACATTCCTTGACTATTTAGTATGCATCAGGGAGTGGGCACAAAGAGCTGCATCGACCTCAGAGGAACTAGTAAATAAAGTTTAGACTTGGGTTGAAAAGTCCAAGCAAGACTTTTATCATTCACAAGGATCCTGGGTGATCATGTCTACCAATCTCCATCTCCTTTAGACACATAATAGTCTTTGGAGAAATATAAAACAGAGAACTGTAAGGCATGGCTGAAGTCTCAGGCCAGCTAGAGTGCTAGTCTTGGATATACAGTTATCTTTATCATTGGTTAAAGGAGACACAGAGCAGTCAGCAGGTTCACCCCTTAATCCCAAAGGATAATATGTCATCTTCTCTGTGTGTGGCTTTTTACATACGCATAGATGTGGGTAGATTCTTCAGTTCCATGAGGTATTCTTTAAGTTGTGCCTTGTTTTGTAAGCTTATGCTATTTTTCCCTCAACTTCTTGTTATTTAATATTCACACAAACATTGAAAAGCTTAAGTGCCATAAATATTTTTATAATATTACAAGGTCTAAATCAAGCACATATTTAAGTTGTTCTATTCCAAATATTTAAAATGATCATAAATTTATTTTGCTTTACTCTTCTAAATATTTAATGGAAACCCACAGGCATCAGACTTGAAATTCTCTTTATTGTTTTAAACATTTTATGAGATTTCCATTGTGTCCTTGGTGAGGGTGACCTCCAGTAGCCTTTTTCTATAGGCTGACCAAGATAAAGTTTCCACTCTCATTAGGGACAGCTCAGATATGTGGGCACAAAAGTCAGCCATCCAACTAGAAGCAGTTGCTGGATTGATTCCAGTAGTAGTTGAAGGAAGGTAGGCCCATGTTCCCAATTTTAGTTCCTCTTCCAGACTACATCAGTCGAATAACAATGAAGAATTCACAGTTCTGTGGATCAGAGATGAGACTGCACCAAGCACTGAATATGCAAACAAATGGGATGTTAACAGAGCGCCTCTGAGGAGCTTGCAGGTTGTAGAAATTGAATTGCAAGGCTCAGTTCATAGCTGACACAACAGGATGTTCATGCTAAATGCACTCGCCAGAGTCCTTCTGAGACTTGGAACTATGGAAATCAATTTTTTTTTGAACAAAGAGTTGGGAGTGTTCACAGATCATTTTAATAAATTCGGTGTTTACAGAGTTTATGATTCCTGCATCTGAACAACTTGTCTTTATGCAGAAGCATGCAAGAAGTCACCCGTTTGTCTGTGGAGAGAAAGCTATTTCTTAGCAGAAGCATCTTCACTTGGTTGAGGGATGAACTTTGAAATCTGGGTACAGGAGTAACCATGATGCAGTTGCCCAAAACAAACTGTTTCCTATGCTTACAAATCGTTTGTTTCTAAAATGCCTAACGTTCATGTGCTGAATTGCTCATCTGTGCTGTGAACTATTGTCGTCTCACTTCAGGGAAAATGAATTCCTGACAGTTAGGATATTGAGCAAAAATCACTTTCGTAGGTAATCAGGATAGTTTGTGGACATTTTGAATTAATAGCCACTTTGGGTTTAGTTTTTGAAGGCAGGAAAACTTGAAGGAAATCATATCTTCAGAAGGGTTCAGAAATAAAATATATATATATATATATATATATATATATATATATATATATATATATATATATATAAACACTGGCCTATGGACCTTCCTTGATGTACTGTCCAGCACATGCCAGTGGCTTAGTGCTGTCACAGCTTCTAAGAACTTTAGATGAAACACTAGATAATCAAAGAAAAACATCTCAAGTGGTATGAAATTCTCATCTCTTCAGGGCATCTGTTGCTGATTCAGCTTGAAAGTATAGAAGTATATTTACTTATGAAGTAGAAGCATGCCTCTGTGTCTTTAATATCCTTAGTGCTACAGTGTCTGGTATCACTTTAATGAGTGATACCACTATCACACTCATTATTTGAATAAGACGCCAAATTGCCATACATGGTCCTTGTGGTTTTCTTTCTTAATAATGTCCCCCTACCCTGCACATGTATCTGTGTGTGTGTGTGTGTGTGTGTGTGTGTGTGTGAGTATGCACATGGATGTATATGTAAGCATATGTGTGCTTTTGTGCATGTATGTATATATGTATATGTGTGCATATATGTGTCTATGTATGTGTGATTGTCTCCCTCTCTCTCTCTCTCTCTCTCTCTCTCTCTCTCTGTGTATGTGTGTATGCACATGGATGTATATGTAAGCATAAGTGTGCTTTTGTGCATGTACATGTATATGTATATGTGTGCCTATATGTGTGTATGTATGTGTGAATGTCTCTCTCTTTCTCCCTTTGTGTGTGTGTTGTTGTAAAAATATAAAAATAAAAATGCAAGGATGTCTTTTATCCCGCTAGGTCCTTCACCGTGGTGCCCCAAGATATCTGCTAGATATATTGGCAGAAACACAGCCCAGCCACACACTTTCCTACACTCAAACCCTCACATAAAAGAACACACAACACAATAATCTTAGATCCAATTGGTAAGATATAATTGCCCACTTAAACATACAATGCCCGGTACTATCCATCCCTTGAGAACATTAATAACAACCTGTAAATACACAGAGCAGAATCTTTTTTTTATTATTTTTTTTATTAACTTGAGTATTTCTTATATACATTTCAAGTGTTATTCCCTTTCCCGGTTTCCGGGCAAACATCCCCCTCCCCCCTCCCCTTCTTTGTGGGTGTTCCCCTCCCAACCCTCCCCCCATTGCCGCCCTCCCCCCATAGACTAGTTCACTGGGGGTTCAGTCTTAGCAGGACCCAGGGCTTCCCCTTCCACTGGTGCTCTTACTAGGATATTCATTGCTACCTATGAGGTCAGAGTCCAGGGTCAGTCCATGTATAGTATTTAGGTAGTGGCTTAGTCCCTGGAAGCTCTTGTTGCTTGACATTGTTGTACTTTTGGGGTCTCGAGCCCCTTCAAGCTCTTCCAGTTCATTCTCTGATTCCTTCAACGGGGGACCTATTCTCAGTTCAGTGGTTTGCGGCTGGCATTCGCCTCTGTATTTGCTGTATTCTGGCTGTGTCTCTCAGGAGCGATCTACATCCGGCTTCTGTCGGTCTGCACTTCTTTGCTTCATCCATCTTGTCCAATTGGGTGGCTGTATATGTATGGGCCACCACAGAGCAGAATCTTAACATCACCTGCCATCTTGTCCTGCTACAGCTTCTCAGCACCTCTCTCCCTCCTGTCTCTTCTTCTCTCCCTTAGTCTCCTCCTCTTCCTTCAAACTTCTCTCCCGCCCATCCTTCCTTCTCCTCCAATGACAGGCCTCCTTCTATCGTGTACCTGCCCCTCACCAGTACCTTACAAATTCAATGGGAAGGTGGTTCTGGTGAAATCACCTGAGTTCTGAGTCCTTGACTAGGCAGCTGTCCTTGGGGCAGTGGAAATAGCCTCAAAATACAGTAACTTCAGGGCAAACTAAAACATGTGTGTGCGTGTGTGTGTTTGTGTTTGTGTGTGTGTGTGTGTGTGTGTGTGTGTGTGTGTGTGTGTGTGTGTGTGTGCACTCATGTGTTCAGGGTTGCTAGTGTGCCTGGTGCATGAGGGTATGGCAGAAAATAGGTGTTATCTTTTACCTTCTGTCTTGTTTGAAAACATTTTCTTGTTTGATGCTGTGTCTATCAGATTAGCCTCCATGTGAGTTGAGGTTTCCTCTGTCTTCACCTCCCATCCTGTCACAGAGGAACTGGGATTATGAATGTGTAATACTCTGGCTTCATATTGCTTTGAAGGATCCAAACAGATTCCTCTACTTGCATGGCAGGTGATCTACAGTCTCCCCAGGCCAACCTCCCATTCTTTAATAATTTAATAAGGTAAAATTCACATAGTCGACAATAATGAAAATCTTTGATCATAACATTTCATGTGTTGATGTAATCTATTCACTAGCCTTGCCTAAATCCACAATGTGGTGAAGCCAGTACCCTTATCTAGCTGGACAGTATTTCCTAAACCTCAAAGCAAACCTCATCTCTAAGTGGTTCTTTTTGTCCGCTCTCCCTTGGCAATCAATCTGCTTTATGTTTCACCTGCTCCCCCCTCTCCTGACCCACCACATTCAAGGTGAGAATTCTGACAAGCACTTTTCCTGCCCATGACCTCATCTAACAATACCACTCTGGTTCCATTTTCAACATCATTCAATGTTGATTCTAGAGCGCAGGGCACTATCTCCCTTCAGAGTCACTAAAAGCCACTGTCTACTGCCTGTCTGCTGTCTTATCTACCTGATGCTCTATCAACTACATCTCTACAGCCAGAACTCCATGGATTCCTCTGTGTATATGAAAAATGTGAATTGAGGACTTTTTCGTTTATTAATTCGTGTACTCTTTACCCATCACTATGATCAGAGAAAATACTCAGGGGATGAGTATTTGGGTCAAGATCAAATGTCAGACATTACTTTGAACTCTGACAGTCAATGCATTATTAGACGGAAACTAACTTGCCACTGCTATCTGCCAATATCTTAACACTTCCTACAAAGGTACATCTGATGGGCAAAGTATAAATATCTTGAGACACACTGAAAAGCATTTGACTACAAGTGAATTTTAAGTTAGTGTAAGGTAACCTTGGAAATTTAAATAAAAGTGAAAACTTCATGTTGGGGACTAACAAAGTAAGTTGACTGGTAACTTTTAACATTAAATTGACCAGAAGTTCTATGAAAGGGACAGATGTAAAGGAAAAGGATCAGATCTGAAGTGGAAACTTCTGTTTCCTTTGGAAAATCAGTTATGTCAAGTGATGTTTTGCTGGGACACACAGGTGAAAGGGTGCTTTGCGAAAGCAGACACATGAAAGAATATTTCCCTCAAGCAGACACAGATGAAGGTATGCTTTGCTATAGTAGACACATGAAAAAACATGAGATGAAGGAATATAAATATGACCCCACAGACAGAGGGAGCTCGAGCATTGGTTGGCTTTGCTTACCCTTGGTATTCTGCAGTGACTACACGCATGTATCAGTTTGCTTTACACTCTGTTGCTGAGCTCCACTTGATGACACCATTGAGAGAAACTCACGACAGAACTCATGAGGTTCCAGTGGGTTCTTGCTGCTTCCGCAGCTTCAGGTCAGTTGGTGAGCCTTGCAGTGTCTTCAAAATTGCTGGTTTGTATGTCGTGACTGCTGAGAGGACTCGACTGGAGCTGCTGATTTGTATTTGGTGTTTGCTACTGAACTGAACTGTTGATATCCTGACAAAAAAGTTTGGATTCACCCCAAAATACTATTTCTAAAAAGGTCTACTTCTCTTGTGTCCTATAACTTTTCTTTTCTACTACCTCTGAAGGGTGGTGAGCTAGAGGAGAGGCTGAATCCTTATTAAAGGAGGTTGAAAAAATTCATGCCTACACAGGTCTACAGAGACCTTACCCCAAATATACATCCGAGTGTAAACCAAGGAAGTTATTACAGCATGGCAGAAAGTTAGTGTCCAGTGTGTGATTGCTATTCAGAAGGACAACTTGCCAACCTTCAAAACTAAGCATGTATACACTATTATAATCTGCTATCTGTGGATCAGTGAAGTTCTTTACTAATGACTTTGGTTTTTTCCTAATTGAAAACAATTGCCATTTTATCCACCATAGCATATGTGTTGCTATCAAACACACAATTGGCCTAATAAGAAAGGTTAAGAAAATTCCAGAAGTCAAGAGAACGAAGGAATCTGAAATATTGGAGAAAATCAGGCCATTCTGTCTTTCAGGGTGTTATGTTTTGAGGGACTGAGTTTTGAGCATCCAAGAAAGAGGAACAATAAGTCTTGGAGAGGAGAGAGGACTGAGACCCACAGTTTTCAGTGATTCCTCAAGAATACAATAGAAAAACATGTTCTCTGTATGACTGGGTAGAGGTGTGGCCACAGCCTCAGTCAAGACTGTGTGGGAAAGGATTCTTCCTTGCTTGCTATTTGATAAACAAAAATGAATAGCCCTTGTCAGGGTTCCTGGCGTTTCAGTACTTAGTACTATAGTAACTCCCAAATACCAAGACAGGAGTATCAGGAAGTTAGGGAATATTTGTTCCTTCTTCCTGTATAATCAGCCAGCAAGAGATAAAATCCCATATCTTTTTTTTTTGTTTTTTGTTTTTTTAAATGTGTTTAACATTTATTATGCCCATTACACTGAAAAAGAATCTGATTTAAACAATATAAATTTTGGAAATATTTTGCCTGATTTGTTGATTAAATTTTCAATTATTATTTCTGAAGGCCTGTCACATACACACATAAAAACATAGAAAATGCCCATCTTTCTTTCATAATCAATATCATTATATGCTAGACTTGTAAGTGAATGATAGCCGCCTTTGACAACTTGGTATTTGTGTATTTTTTCTCTTCCATTTAGTTCTGAGAACATGTAAGTTGAGAACATTTAGAAAAATTCTAGTCCCAATCTCCTTGCCCACATGGAGATCTGTGTAAAAGAGCATAGTCTTGTGCAAGTCTCTAAAACATCTCTGGACATGTTAGGTAAGCAAACAAGCCTTTTAGAAATTCAGACTTTGGAAGTTGTTGCTGCTGTGTCTTGTGAAACTTATCCTCATCCAAGTAAGCCTGCATAGTGTTTGCCAAGTCCATTGTACAAAGAGATACTTTAGTGTTTTCACTAATGTCAGCGGAGAGGAGAACTTCAGTTTACCAACTATGCATAAAGATACAGTGTAACCCATGCTCTCTAGAATCCTTTAGTTAAGCAATGCTATGGCACAATTTGTCTTAGTCAAATCAATATAAACCAAACAGTAACGGGAGCATTTAGAAATTACTGGAAGTGTAAATAAGCCTGTAGGAAAAGAAAGTCATTGAAATAAAACATAATGGATGATCTAAGCAGCTGATTAAGGACATATGAATACAGAGCAGGAGAGCTAGAGATCCCATAAGTTAATTAAATAGGCAGGGCAAGGACAGGAAGACAAAAGGGTTTTCAAATATGCCAAAAGCAGTTAGATCAAATGCAGTTAAAATAAGAAGGTTCCCCATAAAACTAGTCTCTAAAGTCTATGAAATGTGCTAATTTGACATATAGCATCACAGCAGATCCTATGGATACATGGAAGGTTTTGAAGAGGAATATGAGGTTTGTAATGGTTTGTATATACTTGGCCCAGGGAGTGGCATTATTAGCAGGTGTAGTCTTGTTGGAGTAGGTCTGTCACTGTGGCTATGAACATTATTCCCTCGTCCTAGCTGCCTGGAAGCAAGTCTTCTCATAGTAGTTTATTATGAAGATGTAGAACTCTCAACTCCTCCTGTTCTATGGCTGCCTGGATGCTGCCATGCTCCTATCTTGATGATAATAGACTGAACCTCTGAACCTATAATTCAGCCCTAATTAAATGTTATCCTTATAAGAATTGTCTTGGTTATGGTGTCTGTTCACAGCAGTAAACCCTAACTATGACAAGGTTTAAGGATATACATCACAGGGTGTTTCTAATTAATGACAGAGGGAAAAGCACCCATGACCCCATTCCACACCCCCTACAACCTTCTGCCACTTATCTTACAGCATGCAGAGAGTGAAGAACAGTCCCATCACCAGTGCTCACAGATGAAATACCTGGAGACACTTGGAGCTTTGCCACATCAGAATCACTTACTATTTTGAAGAGTACATCATCTTAGCTCTCTGCTTACCTCTACAAACTAAATTTTAGATCAGTGTCTCGCACATAAGTATTTTTTCTACACAGTAAGAGGGAAGAAACTACAGAACTCTGTACATTGATAGATCATTTAAACAAAATCAGGTACGATCACCAAATATCCATGTTTAAAAAGTTGAGGTGAAATTTTGAGATTGTACATAGTAATTATAACAAACAAACAAAAACCCAACCCAACAAGCAGCTCTTTTCTGAACCCAATGATGTATGTCAAGAACTGAGTAGATCAATCTTTGTAACAAATCGTCCATGGCCGAGGGTAGGAGAGATGGGTTGATTAGGGTAGAAGAAGCTTTCCAGAGAGAATCATGGAAAGAACAGTTTAAAACAGATAAGACAGAATGGATGAGACTGGTATCTAGCGATGTGATCTCACTAGACATGCTGGATCCCAAAGGGATCAGAGACAGGAGCAGAATCAAATTCAGAGGAATAGATTCAGACTCAAGAAGTTTTATAACCTTGAAACAGAAGAAACCCAATTATAAAGACACCATGATAAAGTAAAAGCAGAAATACTGATAAAGCCAATGAGAAGAAAACACCTAGAATAACAACCGAGAAGCTTGAAGCAGTCTTTAGATCAGCAGTTGATTGCCCAGCAACAGCAAAGGAAGAATGTAGCACAGGGTGAATTTTTAAAGTGGTAGCATAGCTGCTATCATGTTATTTCTCCCCCAGGAGGCTATAGTCCATTAGACGGTGGAATTATATTTTCTACATTATTTTTATTAATGTTATCAAAGTTTATGGTTAAAAAATAAGGGCAAAATAAATGCACTTTTATATATGTAAGATACCAGATATAATCCACCAGAAGCAAATTCTGTCTAAAATACAGGAAATGAACCTGGCTGGGAAGTATTTTTTCAGGTAAAGTTAGTCCTGGTATAAATTTGGAGATGCTGTAAATGAGCCCCAATTAAATGTTGTCCTTATAAGAGTTGCTTTTGTTCATGGTGTTTAATCACAGTAGAAAAATGTAACTAAGACGAGTGCCCTGGATGTAATCTAGTAAGAGGCACTGCCCTAACCACTGCCTTGGTGAACTAAACAGAAACTTGGCACATGCACAACGGAGCATGACTTGCTATTTCCAAGGTTTCGAATAAGAAAACTTCCAGTGGTAAAGGGAAACACGAATGCATAGGACTTTCACACCCATACAGCATGTTCCCGACAGAAAAACTTATTCATTAAAAAAAATCTACAAAACACAGAAGATAAAATTTAAATTGGTAGGCAGAGGGTGGTACTCAGTCTCAGAAATTCTGGTAACAAGGGGACTTGTGACACAACTCTTTGTCAAGAAGGACACAACAGCTTAACAGGCTTGAGTTACTGTGAACAGCATCCTCCCGCCTAACTGTCCTGAGATTGCTACAAAAGACAATCCAGGAGGAGAGGGAACCACCTTCTAGTCTGGGAAGAAACTTGGACTACAGGTATTTTATTGATTTTTAACTTAAATTTATACTCTTCTTGTGATCTGTACTTAAATTCTTAAATTGAGCTTTAGCCTGTGTCTTTTCTGAGTTGGTTGCTGCGCTGTCATTTTGTTTTTCACCATCTACTCCACATTTTCTTTTCTGCCTCACTTATTTTCTTTTCATCTATTTTTCACACACCCCCTTTCTCTTTCCTTTCATCACTTGCCATTTCCTTTTGTTCTAAGATCCTGCACCATGTACTAAACGTCAGTGGAGGCACAGGTAAAGTACACAAATGCCTTCCACTGCAAGTTAACTCTGGGGACTTTGGTCAAAAAATAATTTGCCCTCGGTGGCCTGCAATCCATGCAGTGTGCTGCATGTTTTTACATTTCATGAGCTCTGAAGGGCTTTGGTGATGAAGCTGTGTTTGAGTCCTTTCTGCTTCTGTGAGTAACCCCTTGTCCATATTTTTGTAAGTAATCAGAATAAACATCTTGGTTCACCAACTTAGACTTTGATGGTATCCTTGCTTGGTTTGATCATGAGGTCCCTCTCTGAGACGAGTACTCATTTACTCATATCTCAACAGGAAAAGTTTCAGGGCACACACAGAAGTAGTACTAGCAAATAAATCCAAGTGATGACATAGCAAGAAGATTCTAGGAAAGTAGAACAGACAAGCAAAACTAGAGGGAGAACACGTTCTTCTCAACAGTACACATGAACAGAAAACGTAACTTAACACAACACTCATGAGACAAAAGTTCATGATTGTGTCTCCAGAAGCAAGCAACTTTTTAACCCTAAAAATTCAGAGATGACAAAAGATAAGCTCACAGCAATGCCAACAAGCATTTAGAATCCTGGCTTTAAAGGGTCAGGGCTTACAGAGAGAACTGAAGCATGAGGATAAAGGAAGGGAGTCCATTCAGTAGGCTGATAAGAAAGTAAGAATATGTTCAGTGATGGGTAATTTGAACTTGCAGATTCTCCAAAAGTAAGCATGGAAATATAAGAAATGAACATCGTGCAGATAACTCAATGAAACATCAACAGAAAAGGGCAAGCAAAGGGTGAATTTCAGAAATGAAGGCCAAGGTTGCATTGGATAATAATAACCATGTAAAAGACTCATGTAAAAAATTATGAGAATGAGCCAAACCTCTAAGAATCTGGAACAAATTTAAGAGTCTAAACCGAATATTTTATGGGACAAAAGTCAGCACTGTGATAAATAGTAAAAGCATCATCAAGGTATTCAATAAAATTATAGTAGAACAGGATACATACAAACTTAGAGGAGTAATAACTCAAATAGACAGTGAAGAGCCTTTCCATGATCCGGGATGAAACTCTCCATGAGTAATATGACAGTCAGTATGTCAGAGCTACACCACAAGATTAACTAATAATTTAGTAGCTAGCCAGAGATTTATGTTTCTGGAAGTGACCTGAAGCTCAGCATTTATGGGGAGAGACATCACAAAATGAGCCTGAGGTGAGCTAGGCCTACTAGGAAGCTGATTCAACATAGCATGCCAGGAACATTATGTTTTATCTCCCACAGAGCAATAGGAACCATTACAGGCCAGTGGGCCTTCACTTCGCAGAGTTCATCTGACTTCGGGAAGACAGGGTGAGTGAGAGAAGACAGTGAGGTGTTAACTGTTTACTGAGTATTCCGGAATTTAAGTGGATGCCACTTGACATTGCAGTGAACTTATCTTTTGTCATCTCTTATTTTTTTTAGGGTTAAAAAGTTGCTAGTTTCTGGAGGTACAATCATGAATTTTTGTCTCATGAGGGATGTATTTTGTTACGTTTTCTGTTCTTGTGTACTGTCGAGAGGAATGTGTTCTCCCTCCAGTTTTCCTTGCCCCTATAAATGGCTTACATACTACACATTCAGTAAGTATCTGGAGAACTATCGCTTTAAAGAACTTCCTTTCCTGTAGCTTAGTATAAACATTCAAAAGCAACACTGTTGTAGAACTTTATTTAGGTTTTCTCTTAAGGCTAAATGTTTTCCTTAAGAAAGAAAGCAGACAGCAATAGTAGTCTGTCACTAAGTGTGCCAATGGGGATGAAGAAGAGGGCATGGTAAAATCGCAAAGACATTTAACTAAGGACTTTGCTACAAACTATCCTGACCCCAATCATTGCCCATTGACAAAGTAATTTGAATACAGCAGTGTTGCTCAACAATATGCTGGAGCAAGGCATTTATGATAAGCAATCATCAACACTATCAGTGCAATAGTCAACAGACATTATGACTGTACAATCAGCTTCTCACCTCATTCTCTACAAGTGCTGTGTCACTGTTATCCTGATCACGGAAGACATCACCCTCACATTCACTGACCACAATGCCTGCAAGTGGAATTAATCAGCTGCCTACCTGTTGGCTTTGAAATAATGATTATTATTTTACCAATCTTTTGTTAATCAAAGTTTGCTAATATTTTCTAACAAGGCAAGCAAAAAGATCAACAATTTTATGTGCATACTAGTATGGCTAGTGGATGAGAATTGACCATCTACATTACATTAAACTGAGAGCATCCTAGAATTACTTTTCTCTCTCATGTGCAGTTAAAGCACCAGACCAAAGCACATGAAGAAAAACCAATTTGGAGTGAATGATGTGCACGGGAAAACATCTATTGGAGATCATGGAACCCGGGCTTCTCAGCTGAAAGCATTTAGAACTGGAAGCAGATGGGGATAAGCAACAGTTTCGATCCTCTACTGTTCAGCCCCACAGTTTCCACCTCTGGAAGATGTGCCCCAGGACCCTGACTGCCTATTCGAATGAGGATACTACTGCATACTTGACCCAGAATTTTAAGGTACTAATAGGCTCTGATCACACCACTTGCAGTGATGAACTGACATACACCACAGTGAATGTAAAGGATCACTGCTTAACAGAAGGGACCAAAACACCATCTTTTCATTTGACTCAGAAAAGGATTTGATAAAATCTAACATCTTTTAAAAATTTCTTTTAATTTTTTTAAACTCCAGATTTTATTCCCTTCTAGGTCCACTCTCTGACTGTTCTTCACCTCCAACCTTCCCCACCACCCCATCTCCACGACTATGTTCCCACCCCTCCACCCCCAGCCCCCGCCACCCACCCTCACACCCCACCAGACCTCCAGTAACTTGAGGGTTAGGTGTTTCTTCTCTGACTGAACCCAGAACGGTCAGTCCTCTGCTGTATATGTGCTGGGGGCCTCATATCAGCTGGTGTATGTAGTTTGTGGTCCAGTGTCTGAGAGATCTTAGGGATCCAGATTGAGACTGCTGGTCCTTGTACAGGGTGGTCCTACTCCTCAGATTCTTCCAGCTTTTCCCTAATTCAACCACAGAGGTCAGCAACTTCTGCTCACTGGTTGGGTGCTGGTATCTGCATCTGACTCTATCAGCTGCTTATTGACTCTTTTGGAGGGCAGTCATATCAAGTCCCTTGTTGTGAGCACTCCATAGCTTCAGTAATAGTGTCAGGCCTTAGGGCCTCCCCTTGAGCTGGAAACCACTTTGGGCCTGTTGCTGGACTTCCTTTTCCCCAGGCTCCTCTCCATTTCCATTCCTGCATTTCTTTCAGAAAGGAACAATTATAGGTCAGAGTTTTGACTGTAGGAATGGGAACCCCATTCTTCACTTGATGCCCTGTCCTTCTGCTGGAGTTGGGGTCTACAAGTTCCCTTTCCCCACTGTAGAACATTTCATCTAATGTCCCTCTCTTGGAGTCTCTCACCTCCCAGGTCTCTGGTACATTCTGGAGGGTCCTCCCAACCTCCTACCTCCCAAGGTTGCCTGTTTCAATTCTTTCTGCTGGCCCTCATGGCTTCAGCCTGCCCCCAAAACCATATCATATTCCTCTCCTCCCATCCCCTTTCTCACCTAATGATCAAATAAATCAACAAAGTAAACATAGAGAACTGTTCCTCAACGTATCAAACTCTTAGCATCCTGCTGAGTAGAAATGTGAATTCTGTCCTCTAGAAGAAGACACAGGGCAGATAGAATGTTCACACCCATTGCCCTCATTCTGTGTCATATTGGAAGTCCTTATTCAGAGTACTAGCAAGAGAAATAGATGAAGAATTTTAAAGCAAAATGTAATGGTCTAATGATGTTCATTTGTGAGTAACACAAAGAAACATGGTTTTGTAAATTTCAAAACATAAAGACTTCACACACACACAAATGCAAGGACACACAAACACACACTGAATGGTGGAGAAAAAAATTAATTAAGTTACAGGATTAAAAGCAATATATAAAAATCAGGAACAACTTTATATTACAATGAAATTTCTGAAAAAAATGTTCACAAGAGGTAGGAGATATCAGACACCATGGAAAATCATCTTATTACATGTGTTGACCTTCATAAAAAGTTCTATGATTTACCTATGCCAATAATTAGGTGAACTGTAACAAAGTGCATGAGAACATTCATCAGATGTACTTCTGTGACCTTTGGTGAGTAAATAAAAGGCTGTAAGGGTAGGTCTTGAAACAGTCATTGACTATTTTGATATAGTATCTAAAGCATTGGTTAGTGTATAATCCCTAGAAAATATTAACCAAAGTTGGCCACTCATCCATTTTTTAATCAATATGTGATATCTAAACCAACAAGGACTATTCCTCTGAAGGTCTTTTTAAAAAAATCCTGGGTTGGTTCAAATAAGTTCAGACATGACATCACAAACCTGTGAAATGTATCTGTGAATGCAAGTGGCCTAGATAGAGAAAATGACTGAAAGAAGCTGATAAATCTGATGCTGGGATTGGCCCTTCAGGATCAGAACATTAATGATAACTCTTCCCCATAACTCTTTTTACTGTGAGATTTGTAGAACAAATCATTATGCACCTGTTGCCATGACCAAAAGACATCATATTCCTGAACACCGTGATGATCATGGAGCTCTATGTCCTCCCTAGAACTTTGCTCCACTCAAGGAATCTTGTGATTTCTCTGCTAAATTCTCCCCTGGGATGTTAATCAAACTGACATTTAATTTCCAGAATTTATGACTTCTGACAACTTTATTTCCAACAAATACTTATTGAGATAATCCATAAAGTATATATTTTAATGTTGTCTTTAATATAACATCTACTTACAATGCCACACATCCTTTTACAAACATTGATGTGTATCTGAAGAAAAGTTCATGAAATGATATTGACCTACAGAACTTGCAGTACAAAGGAACATATTATATTCTGTTGTATTTTATGTTTTGAAATGCTGTCCTTAACCCACTAGGCTGATTTGATACTTTATACTGTAGCTGTCTTCAGATACACCAGAAGAGGGCATCAGATCTCTTTACAGATGGTTGTGAGCCACCATGTGGTTGCTAGGAATTGAACTCATGACCTCTGGAAGAGCAGTCGGGTGCTCTTAACTGCTGAGCCATCTCTCCAGCCCGTTGATTTGATACTTTAGGAGCAAACTTTGCTCTTGTAATTACTTTGATTATTGGATTATTTGGATAAAAATGAACACTATTTGTGGAAAATGAAATTGTATTCAGCCAGCTCAGGATAAACCAGCATAGTCTCTCTATCAAGCCAAAGGAAAGACTAGGCCTTAGAGATGACTTACCTGTACAACACCATCTGAGAATGCAATATTTTTGACTGTGCACAAATGGCTCATTCTGGTAACTGGGTCCAGACAACTTTTATTAAACAAGGTGGATTGCATTAAGTCATCAAAACTGTCAACGAAAAACATCTCTCACTTCAAAGAAAATAAGGGACAAGTTAATATTGTTGAGTGAAACATGAGTCGCTATGGTTCAGGAACATGGTTTCAGTTTGCCCTGAAAGCAAGCCCAAATTTGCAAATGTTTTCAGGAACTTTTTATTGGTAGAGGACATAGGTGTCCTATAATGGAGCAAAGTCCAGATACCACCAAAGTCCAACTTGGTGAACTTTAGTGGGGTCACTTATAAGAATACAGGAGGTGGGCTACTTACAGGGACATAAACGACTCAAAGACAGCTGTATCACTGAAGTATGTACCCTAGCTTGGGTGACAGCTCCTAAACCTGGAACCTGGAGCACACTACACAGATTGGAAGTAGCTTAACCTGTTGAAAAGTGCCCTTTCAAGTGATTCACTTTGTCTAAATTTCGTCCAAGAAACGGATTGTTTTTGCTTCTTCCAGGGATCAGGTGATGTGTTAAAGTCTTCTTTGCAGTTCAGCTCATCCGAGGGTATTCTTTTGCAGCTTGGTTTATCAGAGACTGACTCACAGTAGTCTGTATTGTTTACTCTTCAGAGAGAGGGACCTGGTGAATATAGTCGGTTTCAGGGACTTCCTGAAACTATTTTGAGTGGTTTATCTTCTGTCTTAAGGTTATTCCCTGGAGGATTGAATGTTTCATTCACCAAGGAAGCTGCCATAGAACAATATATACCAAAAGAACATCAAAAATCAAGGCATTTTCAATTACATTTTTGGTGTATCATATAGTCAGTCAAGGTGAAAAGAAACACATTCCCAGGCTCCTGTTCCTCCCCCTAGTTAACTCTGAGAGCAGGGGAAGTGGCAATTTCATCAGGAAGACATTATCACTAATTCTTACTAACAAGAGCATCCTAAGAATGTTATCTTGTTCCTTCCATATCTTGTGCAGGAGCGTCAACACAGAGAAGCATTGTATTCAAAATGAAAACACTACAGTTAAAATTCGTCCTTTACCAAGTTCCCAGCTCAAAACATTACGAATTTAAACTCTTAGGGGGCAATATTTACATTCCTTCCTTCTATGCTGCCTAGACTAAAGATTCAAAAGTGGAGACACTTCCCAAATCAGACATTACTTTCACTTTAAATGAATTTCCACAGATGGCTTTGGCATAATGTTCTTTTAGGGTCTGCGTGTGACAAGGAACTCTGACTGAAAAGTCCTGCACAGTTTTCTGTTCCTACCAGAAAAAGAAAGGGCAAAGACAATTTGAAGCTATTAATATAACATTAGTTTGTTGGAATTTCTTTTATTTCAGCTGGGGAAGATAGTCTAGGGAAAGAGCATTTCTCCCTAACAGTACTCTGATCTGCTGGGATAAGGATGGATTCTCTGGTAGCCATGTCAGGCAGATTCATAGTCCTCTCCTCCTCAGCTCCTTGGGAGAGTGAGAACATCATCATTGCAATGCTTTGTTCCCCAGTCTATTCCAGAAGAAAAAGTTACACAGTAGCCTAACAAGCAGGAAAAGGTAAGAAAACAAAAGGAGGAACTGGCTTCCAGTGTCTGGAGCAGCTGCACACACACCCTTAGCACAGGTTTGGCTCAGTAAATTAATTCATCTGCCAATGGTGTAGGATAGCCTCCTCTTGGAACTTGCAGATTCAGGAAGGATTTACATTTAAAGGCAAAGGCTCCCTGCCCCTAGGTGTTACATGTGAGTAGTGCCCTTCCTGCCCTGTCTGGCCATCCAATCATATGCTGATATGCAAATGACCCTTAGAGCATGCAGATAAAAAGGAGCAAGTGCTCTTTCAGAACCAATTTGCTGTGCCTGTCACCTGTGTTCCAGGAGCCAAACCAGCAATGTCTTCCCCTGCACAGCCTGCAGTTCCTGCCCCACTGGCCAACTTGAAGATTCAACACACCAAGGTGAGTCACTTGTGAGGGAGCTGGCCTTTGCCAGGGTCCTGGTTAAAGCAAAGGTTGGTTGAAGCCTCAGTAAGAGCTCTTTGCAAACACAAAGACAAAAAGCCTGTAACTTTAGTGGCCTGATTAAGCAGTGAGTTCTAAACACACCAGAGAGCTTCTCATAAGTTTTTCTCTTGACATGGGTCCAAGGGAAGGATTTTCTTCTGTGTTCAAGGCTCCTGTGCCAGAGTTCGGTGAACCATAGTGAGCAGTTCTATTAACTGTGCAGGGGGAACTTATGGTAAGGCAGACAAACAGGGGGACTTACTAGGGAAGGGAAGGGCTCTCATACTCTCTCTCTCTCTCTCTCTCTCTCTCTCTCTCTCTCTCTCTCTCTCTCTCTCTCTCTCTCTAACGCATACTTATCCAGGATAAGAACATATAACCATACATTTGAGGCACGGTGTTGAGGTTGGAGGACTTAACTCAGAACGGAGGCTGTTGCCAAAACTCCCAAAGAGACTTGAATTATTTTTTCTTATTTGAGATATAAACTGTACTTGTTTATTTCTCCTAGCAATTTTGCTGTTGTTGGAGAACACATGTCATTGTTAATTGATAAATATTTAGAGAGAGAGGAGGGGGAGTCTGACTCAGGCTTTTAAACCTGCAGCCAGGGAGTGCAATGATCAAACTTGAATGTCCTGAGGGGGCTATCTTAATTTTGCCTACTGAATAGTTAAATGCCTACTTTTGTCAGATCCTAGGATTCCAAAATGAAGAAATCAATATCACATATACCCTCATGCATGTTAGGACAGTCACTTAAAGTTAGTCATGTTACGGTATGAAGATTACAAAGTGAGAGACTTATTGTTCAACTCTGGGTACAGTCATTTTGACTTCTGAACTAAACAACAAAACCCGAGAGTGTGGGTGTTAGACAAGAGTCTGATGGTCGCTCTTAGTGTTTCTTTTACTTTGAGCAAATGGAGGTGGCCTTGAAACACTGAAGCTTTTTGCATTTTTCCAAAGCACTCAAATTGAGGGAGCTGCCTGGCTTACAGACTCTTTCCTTAAGACAAAGTCTACAGAGAGTAGTGAGTCCTGGCCATGTCTGTCTGAAGGAAGTTTTAAAGTGAACTTCATCTTTTCTCCAAATTGTTTCATTTAGCCCTTATTAATTAAGATCAAGGTAAAAGTACTAGAAAAAAATGAGATATTCGTTAATGTCCCTTGTACAAGCACAGGGCCAGCAACTCTGTAACACAAACCAAGTTTCTGGTTGGAAACCTCTTTGCTACAAAGACATTGCATAAGACATCCTAGAGGGGATGACAAACCTAAGTATTTACGACCCAACTATGCATTTGATTGGTGTTCAGGAAGTTCACTAGTTAATAATAAGCAACACCACTCAGGGAGTTTTTATTTTCTATGTATCTTCTCTAAAAATCTGTTCTAGTCAGGAAGTATTTATATTTGATGTGCTGGTTACAGCATTTTTACACTTTGTAGTACACCAGTTGTGTATGCAATTAAATCTCAGTAGGGCTTCCTGTATGCCTGTGCACTTCCCTTTACCATGCCCCACTGGAGACCTGTCTTAAATTTACACTCCTAAGAGGGGTTGAAACAATGACTTAACTCAGCTCCTGGTTGCAAAACATGAAAGGGGAGGGTTGGAAGTACTTGTGAAATTGCTTTGCTTGACCAGTTTCTCAACTTCTGAATTATTTTCTCTACTGTTTTCCTTTTCTTCTTTATTATAGAAAGAACCATATTGGTCTTATACCCGAAAAATTTAGGGTCATTTCTTGGGGGTGGGGATGGGTCTCAGTCTCTTGGAATGTTTTAAGGATAAGACCAAATGAAATTAATTGGCACTGAGAAAGAAAATCCCAAGGCGGGCCAGCTTTAGAACCTCAGCAGCTACCTGGGTAGGAGGATAGAGGGGGTGGGAGGAGGAGGGGAACACTCCTTGATGTTCAATTTGGCATGGAAGAGGAGCACATGACCAACAAGGAGCCAAGTGACAGGCAGGGGACTTTTCAGGGAAGGTATTACAAGTCCAAAAAGTTGTGGGAGAAAAAAACCAAATTGTTAAGAAAAGCATGCCCAGAAAAAGAGAAGGAAGGAAAAGGAAAATATTCTTTACTTAATAACTCCAAAAAGTACTGAGACTTAGCACCCTACGAACATGGTCTAAACTTCTGCATCAGGGTTGGGGGTTTGGGGGAAAGAAAAGTCCAGCATCTCATTAGAGGACTATTTATTCCACCTATCACTGTAGTTTGCCTCAAGACGAGCCCAGTTTCCTAGGGGTGGTCGCTTGTCCAAAGTGATTAAACCAGTCCAACTGTAATGTTAAGTCTATCCAGGTCAGGGAGTCTATTCAGTTGACCAGAGGTTTTTGTTTTTTGTTTTTTTCCTTAGTCTAACAGTGTTTTATGTACTGGGAAAGGAACAAACAGGCAGAGTAATAACAAAAAGGAAAAGAAAACCACCTATAGTCAGAGGGTTGCATACTCCTATTCTTCAGTGTTTGTCTCCAAACAAAGCAAGCCATTGAAGGATCACCTTTTCAGCCATCATTTCAAGTTCACTTCCTCGTTGATGGGGTAGATGAAATGGAGTTTAAGAACTATTTTTTTAAAAATGAAATACAAAAGCTTTCGTATTTGAAACCTCTATAACTTCATAAATCCCAGGGTACCCGACAATCCCCATCCTTCCCCATAGGGGTTGTGAGTAAATTCAGGTGCCCTTCATCCCTGCTACGAAGCTTCTGCATGAGCAGCTCCTTTGGAAGTTACAGGACCCCTCGTCAACTCTATTGCCTCTGCTTTTTTACCATTGATATAGAATAATAGAGCCCTAATTCCTGAGAAGGGGTAAACAGTCTCCATAGTTAATGGTGCCCTAGGGTTTTCATTGCTCTGAAGAGACACCAGGACCAGAGCAACTTTTATGAAGGACACCATTTAATTGGGACAAGGGAACAGGTTCAGAGGTTCAGTCCATTGTCATTAAGGCAGATGGGAAGCATGGCAGCATCCAGGGAAGTGTGATGTTGGAGGAACTGAGAGTTCTACATCTTGTTCCAAAGGCTAAGAGGAGAAAATTAGGAAGAAGCTCACGAAGTCCACCCCTACAGTGACATATTCCCTTCAACAAGGCCATACCTCCTAAGAGTGCCATTCTCTGGGCGAAGCATAGTCAAACCACTTCAATTGATAAGAAGCAGTTGAGGCAGGGTTTGGCTCATGAGGAATGACTAATATTAGCTATCTAGGCGGATGCATTTTTCTGCATGGTTTCCAACTTCTAGAATGTTTCTACCTGATTTTTCCAAATTTGTATCCCAATATGTTAGTCTCTTCTTATTTTCTCCTAATTTTCTGCCAATCTGTCTTGCACAGTCATGCTTTGTCTGACAAAAAAATTCATCGGATAGAAGCTTTGAGGTTTTTTTTCTTTCTCAAGGAATTTAAGGGTGAAGAATTTTGACCCCTAGGATTTGGCAACTTGACTTACCTTTCTCATTGCACACTTCTTAAATAGTAAATTACTAGGAACTGTCTATAATTCCAGTGCCAGGGCAGCCAAGCCTCTCTGGCCTCCACTGGCACCTACAATGCACGTGGTACACAAAACGTGCTACAGGCTTATACATATGAATAAATACAAATACACATTTTTTAAAAATTTAACTCACCAAGCAATAATAGTTTTCATGTTCAAAAATGTCTCATTGGCAAATACCTTTTGTGCGCACAGGAAATAAACCACAGTGTTTCTTTCAAAGTTCTCACAGTGGCACTATTACAAAGCTAAGCTTTCCTGTGTACAAATGGAGTAGAGTTAAATGCACATAAAAATAATTCTTAATGAATCTGCAGTTTGGGGTGCAGATACTGAAATTCAGACTTTTCCAAGTGATCTAAAGGAATCTCTCACAGATACTATGATTTAGCACGCAATAGTAGGACAATTCACAAGTGTGTAACCTCTGTGTTTCTTTACATGTTAAATGGAGCAACCTGAACAATTTTGGGACAGGGAAAGACACACATTAGGTAACATTTAATACCTCAACTTTAATCTATAGAACTTTCAAACCTACAATGTATTCAAATGTGTTTTATATGCCTTTGTTGCACTTCTATAGATCTTTATAAACAATGAATGGCACAACTCATTGAGTGGCAAGAAATTTCCTGTCATTAACCCTGCAACTGAAGAGGTCATCTGCCATGTGGAAGAAGGGGACAAGGTAAGTTGCCCAGCACCTACAGCTCCACTTTACAACAGGAGTCTTTGTTTCTCACCACTTTGAGCTCGAAGCCTACTGAAAATTCAATGAAAGACTTGAAAAATTGATTGCTCAGCCGTTGGGTACATTTTCATTTGTCCTTGTCATAAGGGAATTTGACACATATACATCAGGTAGAGAGTAAATATTTATAATACACAGAACTTAAAGAAATTAAAATTAAGAGAAAAAGAAACGTCATAAAAAACACCTCAGGCTATAGGTTTGATGTTAGCCTTTCTGATGTAACCTGGGAATTGAGAATAGGGTGATAGCATCCAAACCATCGATGGTCTGAGGCTGCAGTAGCACGGTGAAGCGTGCACTATTAAATAACTTATATCTTTTCTTAAGGGTTAGCATTAACATTTCATATGGGGCATGGGGTTTTAAATAGTAATATACTTAGGGTGTATAGACTAAGCCTTTTAGCTGCTCATTCTTTCTCCATTGTAGATAAAAATTGACTCTTAGGAAGATTATGAATGAGCTAATCAATAATTAGAAGGAAAAAACTAAATATCTATTAAAGTAAATGTTTTCAGATAGGTGTGAAAGAAAACTGGTCTGATTACTATTTGATGCCAGTTAATAAAAAGTCACATTATGGATGCTTTAATGTTGAAACCTTGAATACTTAGCCCCTAGGAGTCATCTTGCTTTGACAATGGGATTGATCTCACCAGGAAAACAAAATTTTCCACCTGGGTTAAGTAAAAACTTTGAGATTTTGCTGGGGCAGTCAGTGGGGTCTACTTTCTTCCTAAGGTGCTGAAGGGAAAGCTGGTGACCATCCCAGCACCTTGCCTGTGCTGTGCTTAGGGAACCCTCCTCGCTCCCAGAAGAGATCAAAGAGACAAATTCATATTCATACAGAGCCAAGCTGCAAGTCATGTCACAGTACCAGTCTGGTTGGTTGGATAAATGGTTCCTCAGAGGAAGTTGTTGGTGATAAGCAAGAGCTGGTTTCACCACCACGTTCCTGTATCTGGATCCATTTTGGAATTATTTAACAACTTGCATTTTTAGAATAGTTGATGTTGAAACAATCTGTGAGGGACCTAGTGAAGAGTGGCTACCATGGCTTAGTGAAAAGTCTTAACCTGGTAAAGGGCACAGTCACAAGAAATCTAATAAGCTGCACCAACTCATTAGGTCACAGGATAAAGGGTGGATTTGGAAATTCCATTCACTGCAGAATGGGGTGGCCAATGGCCATATCCTGTCTTTTACGGTATCACAAGGGTAGGGCAGGAGCCAGAGCAAATGCGTGTTAGAAAGTGAAGTGTGCTTGTGGGTGGGAAGGGCTTTCTTTTCACTTCAGTGGCTCCTTTAGGAACCACTGACTAACTCCAGGGTGTGAGCTAATCGATAATTGGAGGGGGAAAACTAAATGCAGACAGGTGTGAAAGATAACTGATCTGTTTACTATTTTCTCCATCTCTAAGTGAAATTAATATGGTGGTATACATTCCAGGAGAGAAGGAAGCATTCAGACCCTCTCTAACTAATTCAAGAGTCACTTGACTTCCCACTTTCTTTGAAGTACCTATATACATTCAGCCTACAGGCTCTGACTTCAAAACTGAAATATTTTGTTTTCCTTTACACCACATGATTTGATGGTAGCAAGTCAAAGTTAACCTATACACTGCTTTCTGTTTCATTCCAATGTATCTTTAAAGTGCTAGGCCCTGAACAAAAATCTGCAAATTATGCATGTTGAAGTTAAAAAGTACTACAATCAATAAAAAACATTTGAGACTAGTAGTTTAAATAATGCAAAAATGTCACAAAATGGGAAACAATTGTTTAAAGTATGATTATTTTTATATGTATCAATAAGAATAACTCATATGAGGTTATGTGTCACATCCAAAACATAAATTAACATATTTGTGTCTTTCCATGCTGTCAAACTCTATTGAATAGCAATAAATCCATAAGATTTAGCCATTTAAATTATAGCAATTTGGCATAAAAGCCACACACCTTAGCAGCCTGCAAGAGGGGAATGCCAATCATATCCAAGTATTAATTACTAACATTACATTTCACATTACATATCACACAACAAATGCCTTTGTGCTTCTGTATATGAATATATGAATTGCTAGTGAATACAAGTTAGAAAGCCATTAGTATAGTCCAAGAGGTTCGGAAGTGGTTTAGGAAGAATCTGTAATGAAATGGGACCATACCAGTGCCTGAGGGAACTTCTAGGGATTTGGCTGAGTCAGGAGTGAGAGAGAAACTGCAAAACTTGGCCAATTGGGTCCATAGCAAGAAAGGTCAGTTTGGATAGGTGATCATGTGCATGAGCTGGCAGTCCAGTAGAAGGCAGTGTCAACAGCAGGGACTCCGTTGAGTCAAATAGTCCTTGGTCCTTGACACACATCCGAGGTATCAGATGGTAGCTCATTTAGAGTCCACACCATTTCAGTCTTTTGTGTCCATCACTTTATGGGGTCCAAGCAAAGGAGTTCACTCTACCCTGGGCATCTGATACATTCTTGGGCATACTGTCTATGATTTGATTTTTTTCGTGTCCACTTGCCCACATAATTTTAATTCTCCCCAGTACACTTATAGGATGGTTCACATTCTATTCTCAGGAGTAAAGAATTCATCAGTCTGTGGTGGGTAGGTGGTAGACGGGGGAGTTTCTATGTCCACCTAGGGACTACAGTCATTCTCCCTGAAAATGAAGTCAAAGCTACTAATAAAAAGTACTCTTACAGACCAAGGCACAGGCTGAAAAACCACTGTTGTTCATAGTACGGAGCAACTCAATAGCAATGACTATTTAATAAAGCAGCCCTATTGATCATCCTTGCCCACATAATTGAATGTGTAAGTCAGATGTAGCATAAAATGTTGGTTCAAATTCTGCCACGTTTCTCTAGCATCAGCTCTCTGTCCCATCAGTTAAAAGAGGGCACATGATACCTAAGTACAATAGTAATTTGTGTCAAAGAGAAGTTGTCTTTCTTCTTGGGGCTTAGACAGCTCTAGATCACCATCTGCCATTGAGGTGGGTGTCTGGGAATTATTGAAGTAGACTGTTACTTAGAGCCAGATTTTGAGGAAGGTTTTGAAAGTAAACGGACATGCTACTAGAACATTCTCTATTCAAAGAGAATTTCATGAGCAAAGGTGGGAAAGGGTGGCTGAGAGAGAGAGCTGGAGAAATGTAAACAGGAACCTTGCACAAGATGAATCAGGCCAGAAAATGTCAGACCTTGAAAACCAAACAGAGAACTTTGCTCTTAGGACCAGGATGAAGCCACCAGTTACAAGTGCTCAAGGGAACCCGACAATTAACCCTGGTAGCCTCATAGAGATAGTGGCAAGGGAAGACAATGAGTTCACAATGTACAACAGAAAGGCCTAGTCAAGGATAGAAAAGCTGAAAGAATGTGCTAGAATGACCTCGGACGCCGCAGCCATTTTCACAGCTGTGAGTCTTGTGGGATCACAGTTACCTCCATCCTGTGAGCATTTGCATGTCTGCCACATAGAAGGGGTGAGACACAGACAGCTTTATGAGAGTTTAAAGATAAGAAAAAATGCCACAAACAAGTTGTGGCACAAGGGATCTCAGTTTAGGATAGAGTGGAGCATCTGCTGCCTCCACAGATGCTACACTGCTGAGTTCAACCCTGGTACGTGAACTAGGTTGCTGTTGACATAGATGGTGTCAAGAGGTCTATCTCAGATGTGTGCACACTAAGTGCACGGACTGTTTTGGCCACTCTTCTCAAAACAGTACCATTTACCAACTACTTACCTGTTGTGGTAAATAATAAAAATGAAAATAATTGCCACAAACCCTTGATAGCCAACATCAATGAGCCATATGGCATTAGCGGGGAATATTCATCTCAGGGGTGGCCGGTTCTAGTGTGGCCACACTATCCCCAGCTACTCTCTGACCCTGGCGATCTCTCCTCCCCCATTGCCAGCTGCCCCCTCCAGGCTGTCTCTCTGCCAGCCAGGAACTCTCTGGTCCCAGCAACCCTGTAAAATCAGGACTCTAGAGGTCCCAGTAGTACTTGGTCCTCCAAGGCTCTGTGACCTGCTCTGGTCTCAGGGAAGGCTGTCTTATCACAGCTCCCTGCCTGGGACTCTGCTTATACTGCCAGCAACCACCCACTGTGGTCATAGTCTCAGCTCCCAGCAGCCCATTAAAATCAAAACTCCAGATGCTTATAATTTAGCAATCAGACTTATAGCTTAATTCTCATTCTACAAAATGTCCACATAATAAACTCACAACCAATGATAATGATATAAACTGCCCCCCTAGGTATGATAAATTGACCTATAAAAATCCATCGCTTAAGAAATATTCATACTACACTTGATCTTAGCCTAAAGGCAGAGAAGCGATTTCATTCCTTCCTGTGGCCGTTTAAGGCCACACGGATCGGGGTTGTTCTTCTTTACCTCCATGTTGGTTCTTCTTTTTCTTCTCTCCCACCTTTGTCCCCACCCAATTTCTCACCGTCCAATCACAGGCCCTGCCCCATCCTGTGGCAGCCCTCACCTGCATAAAGAAGACAATCTATACTTATGAGCATTTGTGCTCAGCCTCAGAAGTAGTTATCAAAAGAATGCCTGTGGGTTATTTGTAAATACTACATACGTTTAGCACTCATGATTTCAGATTGTTTCTTCAGTGATTCAGGGAAATGTTCTTCTGGGATTCTAAGGGATGCTTGTGTTTATAATTTGATAGTTGAATGCTCAGTTTTATGTTCCTCCCTCACTGTAGTATCGTTAGCCAGGTGATCGACTGCCATAAGGTATATGTATGTTCAGATGCTTCGAAACTAAAAAGAAGAAATAAGAATCCATTTTCTAAAACTAAATATTTACTCTCCCTGCAAGATTAAATATCTTGTTTGAGGAAAGGGAGTCACGCCCAAACGACGAAGCCACAAGAATGGATTTATTTATACCAGTTTTTTTTTTAAAGCAAGATTTCTTATTTATTGTTTGGTCTTGTCTGGTTTGGTCTTAGGTTTTCAACAGGACAGGTTACTTGTCTCAAAGCCATTTTTCTTGACAGCTCTTAGAGAGACCACAAAGCTCAAGAGAGCTATTATTAAGCAAAGGCCAATAATACTGACAAAACACTGAGCAGAAGGCTCCTTGCATGGTTTGTGTCACACTAGTTTGAACTGTGTGGTTTTAGAAATGACCGTAACATTATTCCCAAGTGACATTCCAAAAAGATGAAGCCCACTTCTCCGGATCATCTTGATTTATGGGGTTCCATGAATCAGTGAGTTCCATAGACAAAAGTTATAGAATAGTTTTTCTATGCATGCTATTTGCCTTTGGTTTCCTGAAGGAAAAAAAGTACATGAAGCAGTAACGGAAGGAGCAGAGACGCCTCCAGCAGACATGCTGGAAGCAACTAGAAGTGGTCTGAGTAGAGATCTACCAAGGAACGAAGGGACTATGGAATAGCTTAGCAAGGAGGTGGCTCAGGAAACCTAAAGGAGAAATTAGGTGATCATAAAAGTACATGAGCAAAACCAAGGAAGCTAAGTGGTGTGAGTGGGACTTTATTATATTAAGCAGTATATAATGAATAAAGGAAAATGTCTTCTCTCCTTAACCGAGGTCTAGAATGACTAGAGTGGATCACTTTGTACAGAGCTGGGAAATCAGGTGCTTACCACACACACAGTGTTTAGATTTGAAGGTGAAACACTGAACACAAAGCTCACAGCTGTCACACAGGTAGTGTAACTGTTATGAAAGGTTGTGCAACATTGCAGACATGAAGCCCTAAGGGACAGATGTAGCACCAAGAGGCAGGGCATGTGGCTTACTACCAATATATTAGTATCTTTTTTTGCTTCAATGTCTCCATTTGTAAAAGAAGGAATGAATTCATCCTATTGCATTTTCTGAAACAAATGACCTAATGTGTGTAAATAAGCTGTAACATAATTTCAAATAAAAAGTGTCTTCTTACAACAAGATAAAGTGACAACTATTAAAACATACAATCTCTATTTTAAAAGTTTAACTATTTGATAGACAACTGGAACATATTCTAAATACTTCAGGAGAAACCATTTCAACATCTCACCCTGAGGTGCGGACATTTAGCTTCTGTTTGTGAGGACTGTGTCATATTTTATTAGGTTATGATGTTGTATTTGTTCATTTAGTATTTTGAATATTATTGATCTGTGATTTCCAGGCAGATGTTGACAAAGCTGTGAAGGCTGCAAGACAGGCTTTCCAGATTGGCTCCCCCTGGCGCACCATGGATGCTTCAGAGAGAGGACGCCTGCTGAACAAGCTGGCTGACTTAATGGAGAGAGATCGCCTGCTGCTGGCTGTGAGTATTAAAGAAAGTCAATGGGAAATATGGGAGAGCTCCCAAGGGCACTCACTGTTTCAACCAATAGTCAGTCAGGTTTAAAGACTGACTTCCTCCTGCTTTTCTCTAGAACTTCTGAGAGTCCACAATCCAGTTTTAAGATATTCATTAAACCTCTTGGATGCTCTCAGGGGTTATTTATTTTTATTTTAATAGTTAGATAAGTTATTATTAAATATGGATAGAACTGGTCTTTTCATCTTTTAATTTCAGTAAAGCCAATTGAAAAACAAAGTGGTACCCATGTTACAATTCAAAATAACTTGCTTTAGCTTTACAATCTTAAGTGACCATGAGAGTCAAACCTTCATTTTATTAAAAAAATATCAGCAACTTACCAATTATTAAGAATCATCTATTCTTCAATGATTATCCATTGCTTAAAACATGTAAAAGTAGAATCTATACCTCTGTAATAAATGCATACTAATTAAAGTATTCTATTGGCAGAAAACAGCATTTCCCAAAGCTTAAGGCTCTTTCTGTTTGTCTTCATTGTAGAGGGAAAGTGTTACTTCTTCTGTCAGCCACAGGGAGAGCAGAACAGGCATATAAAGAAAGTCACATTGATTTAATTTTGGGATAGTAGTGGCAGTATCAAACCTGTGCATCTTGCCATGTGACCACCCACTGAAATGTCTGATTTCTAAGCATCTTATAAAGTCTGCCCAAAATGTGTGTGGAAAAGAAGATACTGCTAGATAAGAAAATGTCCAACTTCACCATCCACCCCCCTTTTTTGAAAATAGGTTCTTTTCTCATACTTCATATCCTGATTATAGTTTCTCCTTCCTCTATTCCTACTACTTCCTGCTCTCCTGTGGATCCATCCCCCTTATGTCTCTCATTACAAAAGAACAGGCTTTTAAGAGATAACAACCAAATATCATAAAATATAATTAATAAGATGAGACAGGAAATATCATATTAAAGTTGATCACAGCAACTCAACAGGTGGGAACAAGTCTAATGGGTAGACACAAGAGACAGAGATCAACTTGTTCTCACAATAATCCCATGAAAATACTAAGCTAAAAGCTATAAAGTATGCCGAGCACCTAGTGCAGACCCATCAAGGCGCTGGGTTTGCTTCTTCAGTCTCTCTGGGTTTATATGCACTTTCCTTAGATGATTTAGAGGACCATGTTCTTCTGGTGTCCTCATTTCCTCTGACTCTTGCATTATTTCTTTTATACTGCTTGATTCCGAGTTCTTAGGGGAGGCATTGTTGAAATAACAATTTCCCAAACAGGTTAATGTTAGAAACTTGCTATGACAAATCCCTAATAAAAGACGGTAGTGTTGCAATTGTTTGAATACACATAAACATGTGTTACAATTGTGTGAACTGACCATTTATTTATTTATTTTTAAGGATTTATTCATATAGTATATATAAGTACACAAGAAGAGGGCATCTGATCTCTAACAGATCGTTGCAAGCTACCATGTGGTTGCTGGGAATTGAACTCAGGACCTTTGGAAGAGCAGTCGGGGCTCTTAGCCGCTGAGCCATCTCTCCAGCCTGAACCGACCATTTATATGATAAGAATGTGTTACTGATTGTGGCATCTTGAATAGTTGCAAACACCAAACTATTGCCACAGCGGATATCAAGAATAATCTAGTTGGAACTCCAATAGAACCGAGATACTAAGAGTCATTTTCACAGCTCACTGCTTAAGTGACCAGTTCTTAGACACTGCTTTACTGGGACACATTTAGAACCTGACAGAAAAGGGACCAGATTGGAAGATTATTAGAATCTTATCATCTCTCCCAACAGTATCTTGTTGTGTGACCACAAATAAGTCATTTGATTGTTCCTCAAGTCGTTTGATTAAAAAAGCACTAGATTTAAGATTTCTTATATTTCTAAAGTTCTCTAGTACCTAAGTGCTAAAAAACATTCACTGTATATTCTTGATAAAATTTTTATTGTTAAACGTTTAGTTTAGACTTTGACCTTTTTTTTTCAGACAATGGAATCAATGAATGCTGGAAAAATCTTTACTCATGCATACCTTTTGGATACAGAGGTCAGCATAAAAGCCTTAAAGTACTTTGCAGGCTGGGCAGACAAGATTCATGGCCAAACAATTCCAAGTGGTGAGTATATGTTGGGAACTGGCAGCATGACGGTAGAGGAGAGGCTAGTGTGTTGAGCTGGGTACTTTCAAATTGTCCCTGGTAGAGGCATTGATCAATTAGGTAAATTATTACTTTCCTCTTCATTTTGATCCAACACATGCTCTGATTCTGGAAGTTCTGTTAAGAGTCAAAATGTTCATAGTTCAGATAGTATTAAAATAAAAACATTATCATAGGTTCAACTACTAATTTGAGGGAGATGTTTCAGGGTTGAAACTTTTCAAAGATGGCTGCTGAAATTATTTATTTGGCTTCATTCACATTAAGACATTTGTATCTATTCTATAATATTATTACCTAAGTCTTTCCTTGCCGAGGAAGAGTAAACTGTGTCTATCTGTGACTGTTCAAGCCTGATGCACTTAGACCATTGTAATTCAACAACCCAATTATTTACACCAATGTGTTCCAAAAGCTTCAGATGAATATGAGGCTATTATTACTAGCTGAATTAACAATCTTTTCATGGAAATGCCATGTATTTCTTATTAAGGTAGACAAGTAGTAGCACATGCATGACAAATATTCCATGTGAAGAAAGAACCAGTTTGGGATGTAGTAAAGGTAGTTTCATATCTGAATTTTAATGACTTTCGGGACTCAAGTAATCCACTTCTAGTTCTGTTCCTGATGGGCACTGCCAGTCTATGTGGAGGATTCAGTATGGAAGGTGGTCACCAAGAAGTTAGAAGATCAGGATGAGACCACGGAGGTACCATGAAGGGACTCTTTTGAGGCTCTACTTCCATTCTTAGGAAACATAGAAGAAACTGTTTAAAGTGTATGTGGTTTCTGACATGAAAAGTACTTGCTGTGGTAGCAGTAAGCTCCTGTGGAAGTCAGAACAAAACACAGAACAACAGAATTTCTAAGGTAAGAGTATCAGAGTAAGGCACAGGACTTGGGCAAATCCAAATGGAAAAGAACTATGTTTCGCTTGACATATTTTTGTCTTGTTGTTTTTGTTTCATTTTTTTCCCCATAGATTAAAAGCCATTGCATTTGTGTTCAGTAGGCAAAAGACACAAAACCAAGAATTCTCAATCAACAGAAAGACTGTTTACGTTTTCACCATTTTAAATTATTTTTCTTTTAAAATTTCATGCTCCTGGGAGACTTGAGAGGTTGGAAACATTTGCATGTTGCTGAGCCCTTACCTAGGATATCACTCCTATCTCATTTCTGGACCTCTTTGTGCATGAGGATGATACTGAAGGCAGCCATCTTGGTATTACAGGAATATTCAGATCTTTTCCCATCTTGCTACTTAGGTTCATGGACCTCAGTCTTTAGATTCAAATTTCTCTTTGAGGGCTCCATTGTTTATGTTATTAGTCTTGTGTATAGGGTCTTTTGTTTCCCCTTTGCTGCTGAGTGTGGGGGCTCCTTATATATCAACCTCATATCTATACTGACATGCCTGCACAACACATTTGCCTATAATGAGTGGTGTGTGTGTGTGTGTGCTTTGTTTTTTAGATGGAGATGTTTTCACTTATACAAGACGTGAACCTATTGGGGTGTGTGGCCAAATCATTCCTGTAAGTTTTCCTTCCTGACTCCCAATGAGGGAAAGAAAGGTCTAATTCCATTGATCTGGTGATGAAGCCCATTCCCATACAGTGAAGCTCAGGCGATGGTTATGTGTGAAGTACACGAAAGTCACTGTCGTTCCCTAAACCACTTCACTCTCTTTTAATTTAGCCTTTTAAATCATGTCAGCTATATCCAGCCAGTGTCCTATAGCTTCATACATCTTAGCCAGGCATGTACTATGCCCCAGATCTAAATTTCTTTATTAAATATCAGGACATCAATCTAAAGTAGAAAGGACTATTTTTACCATTCATGGGTGGTGCATGAATTAAATAAAGAAGGAGCCGTGTGTCTGAATTTTGACAAGCAGCCAGTGGTTTGCAGGATCCAGACTCAAGACCTCACCCTTTGCATATGACACCTCTTTGATTCAATATTGTCTGTCCTATGCTGAGCCTAGGCTTCTAATTTCAAGAGCACGATCAACATGTTTAAAGCCCTGGAACCATTCTCCAGCACACATATACACAAAATCTACTGGATATGAATTTTTCTAGATTGTATATTGCATAAAATGCACTAAATGTGTTCTAGGGAGAAATAGCAAGAGGATTTCACACATGTAAAACACAAGTAGCTTACAATATGCTTAACTATATGTGAAACAATTCAGTATTTTTTTTTTGTATTTATTGAGAATTCAAGGGCTGGACTAAATTCAGCAATTCTTCCCTGTTCGGTTCTCCTCTTTGGATAGTTTTAAGCTTTTATCATCTACTAGTTTCTTTTATGAAGTTATATAAAACAAACTAGATAATTACACACATCTGAAGTATTATTCAACTTTTCTCAGGGGGGCAAGCATTATTAACAAAGGTGGTTTTGAGTGATGCAAAGAATCCATTGTTCAATTTTGATTTTCAGTGGAATGGTCCGTTGATTTTATTCATTTGGAAGATAGGCGCTGCCCTTAGCTGTGGGAACACTGTGATTGTGAAGCCAGCAGAGCAAACTCCTCTCACAGCTCTTTACATGGCATCTTTAATAAAAGAGGTGAGTTTCGTGAGTCTAAACATGTAGTCAAATTCTGGGTCCCAGTTTACCTTACGGGTGTCGTTCACATGTCCTGTGAGCTTTGCTGTTCACCCGTGACTCCTGCTCTGTCATTCAGATAAATGCAGCAGAACTTAGGGCTGGAATGTTTGTCAGTCAGCATGAAGGTCTCTCCAAAGAAATCAGAGTCTTATACCCAGTCACCTCGTCAGCTGTGACTTAGGTTGCTTAAATCTCATGAATTCAATTAAGTTCACAAGGAATTACAACCTTATATTTTTTTTACAATATACCATATTATAGCAATGAAAATTAATTGTGAAAACTTTTCTTTTTTTAAATTTTTTATTAGATATATTTCTTTACTTACATTTCAAATGTTATTCCCTTTCCCACTTTCCTGTCCTTAAGCTCCCATTCCCTCCCCTCCCCTCCCCCATACAGGTATTCCCCCTTACTGCCCCCATATTTCCCTGCACTGGGGGGGTCCAACCTTGGCAGGACCAAGGGCTTCTCCTTCCACTGGTGTCCCAACAAGGCTATCCTCTGCCACATATGCAGTTGGAGCCCTGGGTCAGTCCATGTATAGTCTTTATTTTAATTTCTGAAATGTTGAGCCATATCGTTGCCTCCAGGTTATAATTGAATTCTTTGCTTCTGTAAACCACTTAAAGTTTACATTTGTTTTAATATCTCTAAGGTCTGAAAGTTACTCTGACAATATTTTTCTAGATTTGTTAGTGGAGACAATAGGTTCCATCTTTCAGTATAGATAATTTAATATACATTCCTATGTCCTTCCAATTGAATTCCTTTTATAAAATTTGGCATGGTCAATCGAGTGATGTTCAGTTGTCATAATGTTGTTGCCAACGTAACAAATCAAAGAAGAACGGACATCAGTTGAGAAATTGTCTTTATCTGAGTGGCCTGTAGCCATGTTTATGGAGGAATTTTGCTTGCTTCTTGATGTAGCAAGACACAGCTCACCATGAACAATGCTATCCCTAGGCAGGTGGGCCTGGGCTGTATGAGAGAAGTTGCTGAGCCAGTCAGAGAAAATAAGGCAGTGCGTAGCATTCCTCTATGGTTTGTGCTTTAGTTCCTGGATCCAGGTTCCTGCCTAGGCTTTCCATGCTCGTTTTGGTCAATGTTTTATCATAGCAAACATGGCATAACTAATACAAGTTATGACAGACTTTTCTTTAAAACATAGTGTACCTCAGGATCATGACCTTTGGAGGTATGGTCATATGGATGAGAAATCCAAAACATGAAGAAACAACAAATACACCTAGATCAGTTTTCTTGATAGAAGAACTCCCAAGGTGAACATATGAAACAACACAATGTCTCCCTTAAGTTTTTTGAGAGTTAAATTCTTGAACTGTTTATTGCTTGTTTCTTAACTTGTAGGCAGGGTTTCCTCCTGGTGTGGTGAACGTTGTCCCTGGTTATGGATCAACTGCAGGGGCAGCCATCTCTTCTCACATGGACATAGACAAGGTGTCTTTCACAGGATCAACAGAGGTAGGGCAATTTTTGGAACGTCTCATGTCTAACAAGTAGACCCATGCTCTTGGCAGCATTTCTCGCCCAACATATTCTTTAAAAAAGTTGCTTAATGATTTGTTCCTTATTCTAGACTCCAAATATGCTTATGAAATGCAAGTGGATAAATTTTGGATAAAAGAAAATACTTGTTACTAATTTGGAATGAGTATAGTAAACAAGTTTTTCATGTAATCACTACCATCTCTTAGGAGAAATAGCCTCTGAGGATGTCAGCTATTAATAAACTATGTGATAGAAAATACAAATTGGGCCACAGTGATTCGTATGAATTACTATCTCTGGATTAATAAAATTAAATGGTACAGTTTCATCCTTAGCTTCCTGTCTGAGACTCTGTGTACTGAGCATACTCTGAGAGGGAGACAAATCTGCTTCTTTCCACATTCCTGCTGTTAGAGCCTCAGTTCTCAGTGTATCTGTCTCCACTGTGGAAAGATACAAAGTTGAAAATCAGGAACCAGCAACAAACATAACAAGCCATAACAAAACTCAGCAAAGGGAGAGAGAGAGAGGACTAGAGGAAGAGCTGTGATATATTCCGGGGTTACATGCGTTTCTGTTACAAACAAAATAATATGTAGATATTATGCAGTTTCAAGCAAAGCCATGTTTTAACGTATAATTCTTGGGATTGCATGAGTTTCTCTTAAGAACAAAAGCATAGGTAGATATTATGCTGTTTCAAGTAAAGCTTTGCTAGGTTGTAATATTATTAACTGTTCAACCGAAAAGATATTGTGTGAGTCATGGGCATGGGATGAAAAGGGGACATGGATAGACCTGATTAAACCACTATCACAAGAAACAGGTTGGAGAAGGGAAAGGATGCTTAAACATTTCTATTCAAGGGATCAAAAGAAGAAAAGCTCATTCAAACTTGGAACTTTTTAAGTAATAATGTTGGTTTTAATTCCTTTAAAATTGAGAAGAAAAAACATTCTAAATAGTGAACTGAGGATGACTTAATTTCCTTATAATTGCCTTTAACCACATCAGCATTATTTTAAAACTGCACAGAGAATTGATTTAAGAAGACATCGACTTTTTCTGTCGTCTCCATCTGCGTCCCGCAGAAAGGAGCGACACCACGACGTTTTTCAAAGCAGTTTATTCAGGAACCTTTCTTTCTGCATGCAAATAGCATCTCTCTTTTCTTTTCTTCTCTCTCTCTCTCCCAGCCCCTGTGCACACTCCCTTATATCCTCCCTCAACTCTACCTCTTCAGTCCAGACTGTGTAATCTCAGTTCATTGGTCCACGTCACATGGCCTGATCTTGCGTCATGGTGCTTCTGTGCAGCTTTCACAATGGATGTGGATAGTTTCAGGTGTGTGAGGAAGTCAGGTGCTAGTCTTGAGACTTAGCTGCAGTCCCGGGTGCCATCTTGGGACTGCCGCCACACCCGCTCCCCACATCTCCCCCTTCTTTATGTTTTTGGCAGAGAGAATGCCTGTCTTTGGTTGTCCCCTACAGCAATGCCCCTTACCCATCATCGGGAGACAATCAGCTTAGGTTTGATCCCTGTCTTAGGTTGGTGACATGCCCAGGGAGTCTTACCCGTCATTGACTACTTCTCTAGCATGCCAAGCCACACTTGAGGAGACTGTCCCATCTCCACTGCTGCAAATGCCTGTATCATTAAGGCTTGAGTTCTGTGCTGACGAAACTGTATACGGTACATGCACCAAAAGGCCAGGACGCTAATAAGAATCAGGCATAGGGTAAGTCCAGCAAGTCCAGCCCATTCTATCAGCCATGAGGCAATGGCGGCAATCTAATCGGTCAGTCCTCCAACTAATGACATGCTCTGTGTCGGCTTGAATCATCCTTTGTGGTGTGCTGCTACGGTTCTGGTCCACTGCCTTACCGCCTGTGAGTCTGGAAGCTTCAGCTGTTAGGAACCAGAGGCTGGTTAGCTTTGAGGCTGAGGAGTGCTCTTCGTGCTGCAGCAGACTTTGAGATCCGGTAGCTCCGGCCGACACCTTTAAACTTCCCCTTTCCCACCACTTCCACAGTGACCGTCCACTCGAGTAGAGTTGATATGGACGATGGATTGTCTCAATTCCTGAACTAGTTCATCAAAGTGTTGAGACCAAATTCCTGTAAGATACTGAGATATATTACGGGATATCTGAGCAGCACAGCTGACATTCACAAATGGTATGGAGGTGACACACAGTCCTGAATATTTCCACTCACAACCCAATTGCATTAACTCCATCAAGATGTTCATGGGCGTTGAGATGTCCTTGGGGGTAGGGGTAGTAAAAATGAAACAAATGCTGTGGCTGATGTATCTTGACTGGCCCCAGCTGAAAGTCCTTGAGACCAGGAATCCAAGTAGGCACACTCTGTAAAATACAACTCTCAAGACAAAAGTTTAGAATCGAGATATCTTTTTGTTTGATTCTCCTGAATAAATTTTTCAGGCGGTCTACCTCTATCAAATCTGATCAGTATGACTCTGTGAGGTTTCCAGAGCCTAATCACACTTTTTAAAAGCACAAAGACAAAATCTTTCTCCCAAAATATTGTGTTCCTTAGTCTGAAACCAGAAAACCTTGTATCTTGTACTCTCTCCCAGAGTAATAATATAACCATAAAACTCAAAGTCATACCATCATAATATCCGCTTGTTCCTGGAGCAAATTGACCCTTTTATACAGCAGCAAAATTCCCGCTTTCAACTGACTATTAATATTACCCTGAACATCTAAAGCTTCTGCAACACCTGCGGATAAATTACTTACAGCTGCCGCAATCTGTACTACGGAGGTAAGGGATGTGGCCACAGCAATGGCTGCGGCGGCAGAAACTGCTATAGCAGTAACAATGACTGCAGTAATGCCAAAAACTCTCCAGACTTCTGGGTGTAAGCTACGTCCCTCTGCCCCACCCAGAGCATACGGAGGCAGATGAGGTGGCCCCGGAGCCAATGGTTCTACCTTTAGTTTCACTTTCTCTAAGCTGTCGGTGATGCTTTCCAGATTGTCTTTAGACATTTCCCCCTCGGTAGAATTTCCTTCGGTCTCTGATTTTTGAGAACGTTCCTCCCTAACCTGATTTAGTGCCTCATTTCCCTTTTGGAGCTCCGCGCCATACCTTTCCTCATCCCCTATGCAATTTTTCACTAATTTCCATACTGGCATCACTCCTTTTGGTAAAACCCCCTGCTCCTTGGCAAACCTCAAATCTTTCCCTAATTTCTTCCAACTGGGCATTGAAAGATGTCCTGTCACCGGAAACCACGAAGCAACCTGGTCCACTGCTTTTAAAAAATTCTCTACCATTTCTTTCTTTAGCCCGATTCCATTTGCTTTTAACAAATCCTTGAGGGCTTGGCGAACTGTCTGAGCTGATGTTGAGTTCCCCATTGTGCTTGGTGTGACTTGTCCCAAAACCAGGAACCTTATAGTCTCAATCTCAGAGCTTTGCAACTTGTCCCAAAACCTGGGAACTTTATTGTGTCAATCCGAGAACTTAACCCTCGTCCCACTTACCTGGGAACTTACCAGCTATCTTCCCTGGCTGCAATGAGTTCTGAACGAGCTTAGGAAGAGTTCCCCATATGGGCCACCACTTGTCACTTCCAACCCCGACCAGCAGGAAAGGAGCGATACCAGGACATTCTTCTCAAGGCAGTTTATTCAGGAACCTTTTAGCATGCAAGCAGCAACAAACTCTCTCCAACCCCTGAGCACACTCCCTTATAACCTCCCTCAACTCTGCCTCAACCATCCAGTCTGTATAACCTCCATTCATAGGTCCACGTCATGGCCTGAACTATCGTCATGGTGCACCTGCGAAGCTCTCACGATGGGGCATGGCTTACTTTCAGGTGCTAGTCCTAAGACTCAGCAGCAGTCCCGGGCACCATCTTGGGATTGCCTCTACACCTGCTCCCCACATTTTTCATCTTTGAAAATGTGTTTGAGTTTCTCTGTGTATTTGTTTTTCATACGCAGGAGAAAAATAGTGTATCATGCAAATCTCTGACTGAGAAAGGCCAAAAACAACCACACGTTCATGACTTTCTCTGAAAAAAAAAAAAAAACTACAGAAAGAGCTCTATGATATGCTAATAACATTAGCAGTTGTGATTCAGCAGGAGAGGCTGATACCACAGTAGATAGAACAGGCAGTCTAGAAGAAGCCTGGAACTCCATACCATGTGTAAAGGGGATGCAAGAGGCATTTGAGCCCAGACCATAGGTGCACTTCTCCAGTTTGTCTCTGCTAGAGGCCAATGGGCCTTGAGCATAGTGGCATGTTTATCGTATGACTGTCTTTTTTCTCTTTTTAAAAATTGCTTGTTTTATTTATATTTCAAATGTTATCCCTCTTCCCAGTTTCCCCTCCATAAACCCCCTATCCCTTCTCACTCCCCCTGCCTCTATGAGGATGCTCCCCCACCTACCCACAAACTCCTGCCTCAGTGCCCTAGCATTCCCCTCTCCTGGGTCACTGAGCCTCCACAGGGCCAAGGGTCTCCCCTCTCAGTGATGCCAGATAAAGCCATCCTCTACTACTTATGCAACTGGAGCCATGGGTCCCCTATGTGTACTTTTTGGTTGGTGGTTTAGTTGTGAGACTATCTTAACTAATCCTCAATTGTGTGCCATTTTGTCATTCCCATAATGCTATTCCTACATCTGTTTACCTACTGAAAAACAACAACAACAAGATTAGAACCCTAGGCAACTTCTAGGTTCAAATGGAGGGATATATCTCAGAAAACTGAATAACCGTTCTCAACATGAGGTTCTGGATTTGAAAAGTACGGGAACTGTAATACCTACTTTCCACAGTTTCACACAGTATAGGCAGGAGCACTCAGACGGCCCATTGTGTGTTTGTGAAACATCTCTAGTCTCTGCTTCCTCCTCCCACTCTTTCACTTTTTCACATTAATATAGGAGGTGTGTCACTGTGCTCTCTCCCCTCCTGATTAGTCCTTTGTCTTTCACATCCCAGTGGGTTTTGGTGTGTATAAGCCCCTCTACCCTGACTTCTTGCTCCCCCCTGTTTCTAACGAGTTTCAGCTTTAGTTCTCTTATTATCTGTAGTTTTTAGAAACATTTCCAAACATTAGCTAGCTATGACAGCCTAAGTATTACAGTAAACTTATATTCAAAAAATAAGTGAGAAAAAGAGATACTGGAATTCGTTCTACAGAAAATATAAATTTCTTAATTTTCTTAAATCAAAATGGTAATAAGAAATATGTTTTAATAGTCGGACACAATGGAATTCAGAACAAGTCTGAGCAGTTGAGAAATGGAAGCAAAGGATGCTAAATTTAAGACCAGATTAAGATGCTAAGGAGATGTTCTTGGAAAAGAAAAGAGCAAAAGAAGAAAAAGAAAGGGAAGCCTGTAGGAAGGAAGGACTGGGGAAAGAGAGAATGGGAGGAAGAAACGGGAAAAATAACTGAGTATAAGTTTAAATTTCAGGCAGGGTTTTCCTAAGCATGTCCACTATTTCTGTATTTTGCTCACTGTTTATTGTTCTATTGATCCAATTTCAGAGTTAAATTTGTTCATGAATTTTTTTTATTACTTTCATTGTTTTACAGTCCCATCCACCCTCTCCCAGTTCCTCATCCCATTCCTTCTTTCCCATCTCCAAGAGGATGTCCCCTGCCAAGCCTCCCCAATTCCTGGGGCCTCAGGTCCCTTGAGGGTTGGGTGAGGCTTCTCTCACTGAGGCCAGACCAGGCAGTCCTCTGCTGCATATGTGTCCTGGGCCTCTGACCAGCTAGTGCATGCTGACTGGTTGGTGGCTCAGTGTCTGAGAGATCTCAGGGAACCAGATTAGGTGAGACTGCTGGTCTTCCTTAGGGATCACCCTTCTCCTTAGCTTCTTCTAGTCTTTCCCTAATTCAACCATAGGGGTGTCTCCCTTCAGTCCAATGGTTGGGTGTCAGTATCTGTGGCTGTCTCATTCAGCTGCTTGTGTAGTCTCTTGAAGGACAGCCATTCTAGGCTCCTGTCTGTAAGTATACCATCGCATCAGGAATAGTGTCAGGCCTTGGAGCCTCCTCTAAGATAGATCCCAAGTTAGGCCGGTCATTGGACCTCCATTTCCTCAGTCTCTTCTCCCCTTTTGCCCCTGAAGTTCTTTTAGACTGAACATCTTAGCAAATTACTTCTCTGTTGCCTAATACACAATAGCAGTCCAGTCTCCATATCGACTTAAATATTATCTTATTGTCCTGATAAAATAGAAACCTTTCATTACATTCCAGTATATGGAGTAGGAAAAGAAAGCCAGACAATTAAAAAAAATGTTACCTATAAAAAGAACATAAAGCCTATTGTGCTCTCAATAGATATAAAATGAAGAATCAATAATAATTAAACCAGGATTCAGAAGTCAAGACCAAAAGTGGTCATAGGGAATACTCTAGACAGGAAAGGATATAAAAATAAAATAAAATAAAATAAGTCAAAATAAATGTATTTTCTTGAAAGAAACAATTAGAATTGAAGAAGAAATGAGAATCGTGGGATTCCAGAGCTCAGAGCCAGACTGGGATTTCTCTGTCTCTCTGTCTCTCTCTCTGTGTCTCTCTCTCTGTCTCTCTCCCCACATCTTCTGTGAAAAGCACCGTGTGTTTGAGAAGGAAGTGTAGGAGGTAGGTAGAGGGAGGTAGAGGTGTGAGAAAGGAGGGAGGGTTAGCTGTGAGCCTACTCTTGTAAATAGACAAATAGGCACAGATATACATGACACCGTTTGAGGCTGACTCAGGTTCCTCTCCATGTGCTTCTTCAAAAGACCTAGGAAAAAAATTATGTCCAGCTAGAGTCATCAGAATAGGACTTAAGAAGGATCTGTGCCAGGAGCTGATCCCAAATAAAGGACCAACATGGAGTTAGTCCAGACTGGAAAGAATGCTGGTTTGGCTGGACAGAGTACTCTGAAGGTCACTAGAGTGATAACATGTCAATACCCTGAAGTGTTGCTGAGTATTCCTGATCAAATACAGAAAGGAAATTCTGATGAAAATGAACATTATGTCCAAATATGAAGTCAGCTCTCACAGTTGAGATGTCTGATCTCGGGCCCATGAGCATTTGCTGATTTATGTTGTGTTTGCAGACTTGATGATGGAAGCCTTTACACCTGAAGATGCCAGATCTTGAACAACACCATTTAATGATTCTTCCAAATGAAATTGTATGGTAGCAGAAATGTCCTATAAATTGAAAGTATTAAATGAATCTATCTACACGAGAACATGCTAAGCCTCCTTCTTGGCAATGTTTGGTTTCAGGTTGGCAAATTAATCAAAGAAGCTGCAGGGAAAAGCAATCTGAAGAGGGTCACCCTGGAGCTTGGGGGAAAGAGCCCTTGCATTGTGTTTGCAGATGCTGACTGTGAGTACAAGTCCTTTGTTAACATCTCACCTTCTTCCCCCTGATGCCTGACATTGTCACAGTTACCTAGAGTCATGCAAGCGATTTTTCTTCAAGGTGAAAGGAATTAACTAGAGTCTGTGGTGACTCTGGAAAGCTTTTAAATTGTTCCATAATGTAGATAAATTAAGCATAGATATGATTTTGTCCTGGATTGGAATAGATTTCTACTTCCCAGTATCATTCCGAGGTAGCATAAATGAACTTCATCTAGGATCTTTGATGTGTTTTTGATAATTCCTTATCACAGAATTTGCTATCCATGGAATTTCTTGATGTCACTATTATGATATTTAGTGGAGAAATTACAACCAACTGCTTGGTTAACAAGATTTATAGTTTTTCACTCTGTAATCTTTTTCCACTACACATTCAACATCTACTCATAGCCCACAGATTCACACCAAATTTCTACAAGCATGAGCTGAATATTCTTCATTTATGTTATTGACACATACTTTAAAAATGCCACTTCTTTTTGTTTAGAATCCACAATATTTCGTTATAAAAATATAGGCATATTGTACCATTTAAACTAAGTGAAGAATTTGTATGTTTTTCTGATTTAGGCTAGAGTTAGGTTTTGGAAATTTTTTTTGTAGAATAAGGATAGGATGAACTATGCTAATGTAGCAAGTTTTATTTGTTTGCATGTCATTTTCAGAAAAATAGCACTTTATTTTTTTTAAAGATTTATTTATTTATTATATATAGGAACACTGTAGCTGTCTTCAGACACACCAGAAGAGGGCATTCGATCTCATTACAGGTGGTTGTGAGCCATCATGTGGTTGCTGGGATTTGAATTCAGGGCCTGTGGAAGAGCATTCAGTGCTCTTAACCACAGAGCCATCTCTCCAGCCCCAAAATAGCACTTTCTATTGACCAAAATATTCAATAATATTGTGAAATTATTAAACATAATAGGTATTACAGATTTCTATTGTCAGCTAGTTAAAACCTGACACCTAAAAGAAATACAACTGCCTGAAGAAAAAAAGTGGAATCAATATGGAATTATTTGCAATGGTATTTGATCTTATCAAATCTACATTCTTCAGAAGTCAGAGTGGATTTCAGATTTCCTTTGTTGTTATTATTTCTACGGTAAATAAAGGTTAATTTATTACCTGACTTCTAAATGGTGGTATATATTGAATATGTTGAATCAAATGATTTCTCATTTTTCTCTATTACCATATTGCATCTGAGAAATATAATTGTGTGTGTATTCTTTAGAAAACATTTCTTCTCTCGTGTGAATGTTTCCTTTGCAGTGGATAGTGCTGTTGAGTTTGCACACCAAGGAGTATTCTTCCACCAGGGTCAGATTTGTGTCGCAGCATCCAGACTTTTTGTTGAGGAGTCCATTTACGATGAATTTGTTAGGAGGAGTGTGGAGCGGGCTAAGAAATACGTTCTAGGAAATCCTCTGGACTCAGGAATAAGTCAAGGTCCTCAGGTGAGTAAACATTGGAAGGACAGCATTTCAGAAGGAAAACTAATCTTTTGAAGCCTAATTTGATGGAGTCGGCATAACTTCTTATTTCTGCTCATCGCTTGCTGATATTATCTTCATGTGGTGACTCAAAGAATCTAACTTCCAATAGCAAAGATATGATTCTGTTTTGTATTGGCCACTTTTTAAAAGTATCTAGAAACATCTAGGAGCCTTGTCAGAATTTTGCACCAAAAGTAGGGCTGAAGAAATGGATCAATATGTAAAACATTTGTCATATATCCCTGAGGACCTGAGTTCTGAACACTCACGTAAAAGAACGTTATGTGTAGAAGCACATCTGAAATCCCAGTGTTCAAGGGGGTGAGCTAGCTGGTTAGCCTGTAGCTATGACTTCGTGAGCCTGCCTCAGTAGATAAAATGGAAAGCCATGGAGGAAGATACTCTGTGTCAACCTTTGGCATCCACACACATGATGCACATGTAACTTCATCCATGCAAGTATGCATGCACAGACGTATCAGCATTTGCTCCTACTTGTACTCACATACATGCCAATACACACACCTACACACCACACTCACATATGCACACCAAAAAGAAGAAACATTTACAAATGTTATCAACTCCTGAATTCTTCAATGTGCAAAACTCTTAATTCCTACAGACAATTCTTAGTCTGGAAATTGTACATACAACTGACAATTCACTCTTATAATCAATCTTTCATCTCAGTTGCTATTCTACAGGTCTAAGCAGTAGAACATTCCCGAATCTTCCGCAGGCTTCTTATTTTCTATGATGTAATGATATTGTAATTGGTTCTTGGAGGTCCTGCATTCTGGGCTGCTGACAAGCTTCTCATTTCCGTTGTCAAAAGCCAGGAATTCTCAGGTCTCTGGGTCTATAAATATGAATTTAGATCCACTGCAAATATGAATGTCTTTGTTTAATCTCACCTAAAGGTCACCTTTTTGTCTTGTAGAGCTTTTGTTCTTGTTCTGTTGTACAAGCTCTTAGACCTTTGGTTCTGAGTTCACTCATACCTCTGGATCCTTCTCTGAATCAGTGATCCTCAACCAGAGGATGTTTTCCACACACCCACAGGGGACACTGACCTTATCTGGAGACTAAGTTTTTATAACAAGGTTAGGGGGTCTACTCACATCTTTTGAAAAGACGCTGCTGAACACCACATGGTGAATTATTTCCTGAAATGCCAGTAGAATCACTCCTGAGAGCTGTGCTCTGAGGACTGGATGCTGACTTTGGTGTCGTCACTCTTTCACATTAAATATGCTACAGTGTGCCTCACTTACTGAGGCAAACTTTGTTGGATTTTAAAATAAGTCTAGCCTGAATTCAATTAACAAAAACTTGGAGGGCGTTTCTGCCAATTATACTTTGAGAAAGGAGTCTGACAAAGCCATAAAGCCCAAAGGAGACTTCGTTACTGGTTTCTCTGGATGCAATTAATTTGGAAGAATGGTTTGGAATGGTCTACTGAGCACAAATACCCAATTAGAGAAATCTTAGGACAAAATCATTGGCAAGCATTGAAGCCTCAAATCAATAAAGTAGCTGTCAAGTGAAACAATTACTGTTTTGTTTCAAGGTCACTGTTTTTTTGTAACCATTGAGTTCAGAGATTACATAGAAGTAGTTGCTGAGTTTATCAGATTTGGTAATTTATATTTATGCTTGTCTCATAGTCCAGAAAGATGTGTAATTCTGAGTGTTTTTGTCATTTCTCTTTCTTGTTCTAATTATGTATCGGGCTGTCTACATAAACATAAAATATTTTTGTCATTACATATATCATGAGAAGGCAGCCGATATGGTGAGCAGATGGATGGTATGCTAGGCCTTTGACTAACAGAAGGTTTTGGAAGTCCCAGGTCTAACAATGTTTATATGTTTCTCGCTCTCCTGGAATAAAGGATAGCTTATTCTGCCAAACATGTTTTCCATAGACATGCTTATGGAATTTATTTATTTATCTGATTTTTAGCATATCAAATCTAAAGAATCAGAATTTTTATGTTCAAAAATTAAATGATATATTTTTAAACTATTATAGTAATATCATGATCAATGTATTTTCCTAGATTGACCACAAAACAATAAAGGCCTCTTCTGCACATAAGAATTATTAAATGGTACCAAGTATTGAGAAAGAAAGTCAAGATTATCCCTATCAATCTAAAAATCTTACAAATCATCCTGAACATTTCCTTATTAACCATATCTAATAACAATGCCACTTAGTTGTACTATATCAATTGATATGAAGCAATACCAATGACCCCTGTTTTAAAAATAACTACCAAAACTCCATAATAGGTTATAAATGAAGACATTTTCTTTGGAGATTATCCCTTTCAGTGACATGTACAAAAAATTACAGCAACATGGTACCACATACTATGCCACAGTTTCTAAACTTATAACTGATTGTCGTGGCATTTTTTTCTACTTGCAAGATGGAATTGAGTTAAGGACAATTAGAGAGCATGTATGGAATTTCTTCTGATCCTTGAGAGCCTGAGGAGATTGACAGAGTCCACGAATATGAAGAGTGCCATTTTCAAGGCAGGACAAGAGACATGTAAAATAGGCAAAAACCGGATCCTTTTCTAAGTGCTTTCTTTGATCTAAGTTTTTCTCCTGCCCCCTCTCCACTCCATCACACTTCAGATCCCCTGTTTTCTTTCTTTCTTTTTTTTTTACCAATAATGTGAGATCTAAGAGATAATCATTTACCTCCTTCCATGAGAGGTGAGGTATGGGGAAGATCCCACGTTCCAATGCCATGTGGAATGAGATGGGTTATTCTGATATCATCAAACAGAATTCTGACCTTCTTCTTACTCTTCTTTATGTAAGATAGTTAAAATGTTGCACATTCATGGTCACTTCCTTATGCTTTGACATAGCTACGCCCACATAGCTACTCTGTTGAAGTACAAAGAAGATAAGCAGAACTTGTTAGCTGTTGGGATGCAACCTACTGAGCTGAACTGAGGATGATCCCAATCTGTAGTAACTATGGATGCCATGCCATGCATGACTTAGGGGAGCTCAGGCTCTGTTTCTGAAGAAGAGGGGTCTCTAACCATCAAAAGCATCTGCTTCTTAAGTGTTATAACCACCTGGACCTGACTCAAAGTCCTCTGTCTCACTTCATTCCTTTTTCTCACTCAGGACTTAGATCGCAAACCAATGTCTTCAATCATTAACAACTTTTTTCCACAATCATCTCCAAATACATTGATGAGCACATAGTGGAGAGAAGCCATATGACTGTAGTGAATATGGTAAAGCCTTTGCATTGTAACTGTACTCTCCAAAAACTTAAAGAGCACACACTTTAGAGAAGCTTTATGAATATAAAGAATGTGGAAAAGCCTTTGCATATCTCTGTAGACTCTAAAGACATAAAAGAATACATACTAGACAGAAACCTTGTGAGTGTACTGAAGGTGAAAATCCTTTCCATGCCACGGTAGTCTCTGAATACATAAATGAACACATACTAGCCAGAAACCTTATGAAAGTAATTAATGTGTTAAAGCCTTTGCATGTCCTAATCATATTGAAATATATGAAAGAATTCATAGTAGAAATAAACTGTAGTGTTTTAATATGCTTGGCCCTAAGAAGTGGTATTATAAGAAGTGTGGCCATATTTGAGTAGATGCTACCTTTTTGAAGGAAGTGAATTCCTAGGGTGGTGGTCTTTGGAGCTTTGGCCAGTACAAAACAGCCTCTTCTACTGCTTGACTGGAAGACAGTCTCTTCCATGATGCCTTCTGATGAATATGCAGAACTCTCAGCCCCTTCTCCGGCATCATGCCTGCCTGCATGCTGCCATTCTTCCTGCTCTGATGGTAATGGACTAAAAATTTGAAACTGTAATCCAGGGTCAATGAAATATTTGCCTTTAAACAGTTAAAAATAACCATTTCTTCAAATGGGAAAAAAACCAGCTACATGAAATTTTCATGTATTCTCATGTCACTAATTTCTATTCTTTCCTACCTGTACTCAATTTAAATACATTCAAGCATTCTTTCCTGGAAATTCTTGAGGAAGAAAACACACTGAAGAATGAGATGGATGGATGTCTCCTGTTGTGAATGATTAGATTTACTACAAATATGCTGGTACTTTGGAAGTCTTCATTTGTAGTATGTTATGTTTATCATCACGTCTCTTCTTGGGATTTCTATCAACTAGATTGACAAGGAGCAACATGCTAAAATCCTTGATCTCATTGAGAGTGGGAAGAAAGAAGGCGCCAAACTGGAGTGTGGTGGAGGACGCTGGGGGAACAAAGGCTTCTTTGTCCAGCCTACAGTCTTCTCCAATGTGACCGATGAGATGCGCATTGCCAAAGAGGAGGTAATGTTTCCATGTGGTTCTGCTTACAGGCTTGCCCTGTTCTTTCTCCGTGTGAGCTGTGTGTCCTTCTAAAAACTCAGCTTCTTAAATATTATTTTCTTGAAACGTTTGACAATAAAGTCTTAAATATTTTGTGATCAAAACCGAGAAGTGAGGAATCCAGTGGGCCTACAGAGTTATCAAAGACATAAGTCACAACAGCTTTTTTTAAGTGCTTCATTCACAGCCTTAAAGGAATGGGAAATGATGCTGTCATTTGTTAAACCAGCAATAACTATGCACATATTAAGTTACATATGCCAGGAACAGAAGGGCAAGTATTGACTGATCTCAATTATAAGAAGAACTTAAAAAAGTCAACCTAAGCTCACAGAGAAAGAGTGGACTGACTTTGTAAGGGAAATGAGGGTGATTCCTAGGACACAATCTAAGGAGCATCAATATAGATGGTACCCACATATTCAATATATAAATAGGAAGAACTAGTTTGTGATTACAATGACAACTAGTATTCTTCACAAATCTGAGCGCTTTTAGTATAAGCAATGATTCGTGCACATGAACAATGGAAGTGTCATGTACTACACCCCCAAAAGAAGATACTATTACTCAAATAAATGAAATCACAATTTCCTATTCAACGAATTTGTACTCATGTCCCTGATGTGGCAGAGGTTATTTTTGTTACCTTCAGAATATCAACAAATAAAGAGATAATGGGAATATTTAGCTTTGCGAGAAAAGGAAATAAATATAAAGATCAGAAATAAAAATCATAAGTACGTGGATCATCCACCGTTCCTAGGTTGTCTGCATGAATTTGCTCCCCAACTGCATCTAAATTCCTGTACTTATTGGACAATTCTTCTTTGATTAGTATTATTGTTCTTGTTGAGCTTGATTAACAAGGTCAGTAGAGACAGTAAAGCAGAAACTAGTCTTCACTCAAGGAAACATTTATCACCTTCTTCTACTGAACACAATAGAATAGCTCGCTTGCTGCTTTAAAATAGGAGTCAGAGTCTACACCATGGCACCTAAGTTGTAGCAATTCTGTGTAAACCCACCATAGCTCTGCTCTCCCTGCTTCCCATTTCCAATGTTCACAGTGCTGTGCTTCCGAGTTACAGGGACATGACAGAGTTTAGAATCTCAGGTTCTGTCCTTAGCCTTCAGGTGACATTCACTAACTGATTTATACCACACAGATGGACTCAGAGCCAGTTTTTACCAATTCATGTTCACATTTCCAAGGACATTGTATTAGCATTCAATGAAGCCTCTCCTTTCTTTAATTTTGATTGTCATCTTTCTAAAACACTGAAATTTAGATAGACATTTTGTATATCTAAAATACAGATATCTAGAGAAAATCCAAGAGTTTCCTCTTACCTGGAGGGTGAGATATCAACTGAGTTGCCTGTGAGTGTTACTGACGAGATTCCAGTAGAAGTGAAGGGCTGATTCATATTGGATGAGACAAACCAGGACTCTTCTTTCCTGTTCTGTTACTCTAGCCCCTGACAGAGACTTGGTTTTTGGTTAGAAAGGATGATTCTGGAGTTAGGCTTCCAGTAGTAAGTCTTTTGTTTGGTTGTTTGTTTCTTTGTTGGTAATGTTGTATATGGTTGGGTGACTAGTAGAATCTGAATAAAAACTTGTGCTATGTGTTATTTTAGCCAAGTTTTATAATCTCAAATATATCCACATATAAAAATGAATGATATTTAAATCATCTATATATTGGTATTTAAAACATAAACATTGTTCTCAATCATTGTCTATTGATTACTATCAGAGCAAAGCACTGCTTTTTTGGTCTTGTTATCTTGTGCATTAACTTAAACAATGAAGAAAACTGGAGTTAAGTTTTAAGATGTTTATAAGAAAATAATGCAGTTAGGGAGTTGCTGTTCAGTCCTTCCATTTTGGGCAGTTCTGGAGCAGGATATGAGAATGAATGCTGCTGTAACAACTGGTGTCTACTCCACATAGAATGTCACCCATGATAACAACCTCTTTTTATGTTCACTAGCCATGACCACCTATTCTAACTCTTACACATCGGTCTTAGATGGAAGACAGCACCTTAGTTAACGTAGAATGGTTTCTAGGCAAGCTTATGCATGTGTTTAAAGCATATGTAGTCTCTATACTGTTAACCTATTTTTCTGTCATTCTTCGGTAGATATTTGGACCAGTGCAACAAATCATGAAGTTTAAGTCCATAGATGATGTGATCAAGAGAGCCAACAATACTCCCTATGGTCTAGCAGCAGGAGTCTTCACAAAAGACCTGGACAGGGCCATCACTGTGTCTTCTGCTCTGCAGGCCGGGACAGTGTGGTAAGTGCAGCTGCAGTAAGATGTGCCCTTCCTGTGTCAGCCACACGGCAGGGGAATTGACCTCCTCTAGACTTGAATTTTCATAGAAATTATCTGACTGGTTAAAAAGGTAGTTTCTATAAATAAAATGAAAGATTATCATCATCCAGCTTTTCAAATTACTTATGTAGAACATTGACCATTTTATAGCTATACACACACACACACACATACACACACACACACACACACATATTGCAATTGGCACTCTGCTATCTATATGTGAGATGAAGGAATAATTCTGTCATAGTCAACTTTACATTCGACAATTTATATTGGGACTTTAAAGAAGTTATTATTGTTACTTATCAACTTATCATACTTAATGTTAAGCCTAAGGTGATACATTAGCTGAGTGCGTATATATCCTGGTCTACTTTATGCTTTTTAATATGAAACAGGAACTCATTTTTTTGCTCAATCTGTCCTTGAACTCCCTCTGTGGCCACCACTAGCCTTGGATTTCTTACCTTCCTACATCATGCTCCCGAGTAGCTGGGATGGGTATGATGCTATTCTTTATAAAAATGAATTATGTGTATGGGTGTTTGGCTTGCACACGTATCTGTGCATCATGTGAGTCCCTGGGGTACGCAGAAGCTAGAAAAAGCCATGAGATTAGTTGGAACAGCGGTCATAGACAGTTGCAAGCCCTGAGAATGTGGGTACTGGGAGAGCAGCAAGTATTGTTAACTCTAAGTCATCTCTCCACCCTTTTTTCTAGCTCTTGACTTAGACTGTTCTTTGATTATTTTTAGTTTTAAGATTTATTTACTTATTTAATGTATATGAATAAGCTGTCTTCCTCTACACCAGAAGAGGACATCAGATCATCCTCCAAGTCATGTTGCTGGGAATTGAACTCAGGACCTTTGGAAGAGCAACCAGTGCTCTTAACCACTAAATTAATGCTCCAGCCCTTGTTATTTGATTTTTATAATTTAACTTTAATTCCAGTTTCTGGTTGTGCCTCTCAAAGGCTGTGCTCCACTTCTGGACTCTTTCCTCAGCACCCTTGTCTCACCAAGCCTTGCTTCCCTCAATCACAGCTACAGACAGCTATTTTCATTCTCTCACCTCATTCGCTTAAGGACGATCAGGCACTTGATAGCTTGAAGAATCTTTTCCTCCTAGCAAAGTAAGCGTCATCATTTAGGAACTATTGGCACAAAGTTGCAAAGTGTTTCTTTCTTTCTTTTTTTTTCAATTATGTATTTTTTTTTATTAACTTGAGTATTTCTTATATACATTTCAAGTGTTATTCCCTTTACCGGTTTCCGGGCAAATATCCCCCTCCCCCTCCCCTTCCTTATGGGTGTTCCCCTCCCCACCCTCCCCCCCTTGTCGCCCTCCCCCCAACAATCTAGTTTACTGGGAGTTCAGTCTTAGCAGGACCCAGGGCTTCCCCTTCCACTGGTGCTCTTACTAGGATATTCATTGCTACCTATGAGGTCTGAGTCCAGGGTCAGTCCATGTATAGTCTTCAGGTAGTGGCTTAGTCCCTGGAAGCTCTGGTTGCTTGGCATTGTTGTACATATGGGGTTGTGAGCCCCTTCAAGCTCTTCCAGTTCTTTCTCTGATTCCTTCAACGGGGGTCCTATTCTCAATTCAGTGGTTTGCTGCTGGCATTCGCCTCTGTGTTTGCTGTATTCTGGCTGTGTCTCTCGGGAGAGATCAACATCCGGCTCCTGTCGGTCTGCACTTCTTTGCTTCATCCATCTTGTCTAATTGGATGGCTGTATATGCATGGGCCACATGTGGGGCAGACTCTGAATGGGTGTTCCTTCTGTGTCTGTTTTAATCTTTGCCTCTCTATTCCCTGCCAAGGGTATTCTTGTTCCCCTAATAAAGAAGGAGTGAAGCATTCACATTTTGATCATCTGTCTTGAGTTTCATTTGCTCTAGGCATCTAGGGTAATTCAAGCATTTGGGCTAATAGCCACTTATCAATGAGTGCATACCATGTATGTCTTTCTGTGATTGGGTTAGCTCACTCAGGATGATATTTTCCAGTTCCAACCATTTGCCTACGAATTTCATAAACTCGTTGTTTTTGATAGCTGAGTAATATTCCATTGTGTAGATGTACCACATTTTCTGTATCCATTCCTCTGTTGAAGGGCATCTGGGTTCTTTCCAGCTTCTGGCTATTATAAATAAGGCTGCGATGAACATAGTGGAGCACGTGTCTCTTTTATATGTTGAGGCATCTTTTGGGTATATGCCCAAGAGAGGTATAGCTGGATCCTCAGGCAGTTCAATGTCCAATTTTCTGAGGAACCTCCAGACTGATTTCCAGAATGGTTTTACCAGTCTGCAATCCCACCAACAATGGAGGAGTGTTCCTCTTTCTCCACATCCTCGCCAGCATCTGCTGTCACCTGAGTTTTTGATCTTAGCCATTCTCACTGGTGTGAGGTGAAATCTCAGGGTTGTTTTGATTTGCATTTCCCTTATGACTAAAGATGTTGAACATTTCTTTAGGGGTTTCTCAGCCATTCGGCATTCCTCAGCTGTGAATTCTTTGTTTAGCTCTGAACCCCATTTTTTAATAGGGTTATTTGTTTCCCTGCGGTCTAACTTCTTGAGTTCTTTGTATATTTTGGATATAAGGCCTCTATCTGTTGTAGGATTGGTAAAGATCTTTTCCCAATCTGTTGGTTGCCGTTTTGTCCTAACCACCGTGTCCTTTGCCTTACAGAAGCTTTGCAGTTTTATGAGATCCCATTTGTCGATTCTTGATCTTAGAGCATAAGCCATTGGTGTTTTGTTCAGGAAATTTTTTCCAGTGCCCATGTGTTCCAGATGCTTCCCTAGTTTTTCTTCTATTAGTTTGAGTGTATCTGGTTTGATGTGGAGGTCCTTGATCCACTTGGACTTAAGCTTTGTACTGAAAGAGTGTACCCCTAAACGGGGGACGTGTCTCTCGCTCTAATCGTGGGATGGGGTTCCCCCAGGAATCACGAGTAGCCATTCTTGATATAACAACAGGAGGTAGCTTTATTAACGAGATCCCGGGTCTTAGCGGGATCCCGGGTCGACACGTATCTCACACAGGAGACAGAGGAATCGACCCTGAGCCTCTTCAGGCAGGGGTTTATATAGGAGAAGCCAGGGGGTTTCACGTGGTTATCAGCAAGGGAAATGGGTACAAGGTCTCATCTGCAATCAGTACGTGCGGGTTGGGGTGTTCTCAATATAGGAGAACGTCTTATCTTTATCTGTAGAGCAGGGAGTCATACGTCCGGATGCCGCCCCCCTTACTGGAACGATCCCTCTTATCTTTATCTGTAGAGCAGGGAGTCATCCGCCTGGATGGCCCCTGACTCAAAGGAGATGGTGGCTGCCGGGCACATCTCAGGCCAGCTCTGTCCTGCCCCCTTATCTGCTGTTCTTTTGCAGTTTTTATGAAGTTTTTATTTTAACTCTTCAGCTCCAAATGGTCTGGCAAGCCCTATAGTCTCCCTTAGGTAGTCCGGACCTTGTTTATGACTAACTTTTTGAAATTTAACTCTTAATTTCCCTCTACTTTTTGTGAATAGTTCTAATCTTATAACTACATGATGAGTTCAGCATCTAGAGGCTCTTCACCCCGTACAGCCTGATACTGTTGTCTTAACATGAGGACATGTACAGCACTAATTCGTTCCCTGACAAAAGCTAAAAGGCAGGCGATTAATGATGCATGGCCCAAAAGTGAGCAAAAGGAGGAGGATGATCAAGGGACCGGCTAAGGCTGACAACAGGGTGGTAAGCCATGGGGACCTATTGAACCAGCGTTGCAACCAGCTATCAGTGGCTTCTCATTCTCGTCGTCTCTTGTCTAGCCTCTCTCTAAGTTTAGCCATAGAATCTTTAATGGTCCCTGAGTGATCGAGGTAAAAACAACATTTTTTTCTTCAAAGCAGCACATAGCCTTAAATAATTTTTAACTCTCTTTTGTGTCTTATTAAGTCTTTAGCATCAGGATTCTAATCTGGACACTATCTAAACCTATACACCAAGGTCATGACCAGCTTTCAGAACTTTTAAACTTATACAGATTGTGATTCCTGAGGCACAGTCTCAAGGAGTGTTAGGAGTACTAACATATGTAATGTTAAATCAAGTCTATCTCCTCACCTATCCCGATGGAACCCAGGGCAAATATGAAATTTTTGTTTCCAAAGCACACTCAAGTGAGCATTATAGCAACCTCCCAGTCACTTAAGTCTAGGGAGCTTTTTGAAGATCTGAGTGTTCCTCTAGGTCCCAGCTCTCAGCCCCAACAGCTAGTTCGCTGTTGGTGAGGGCTGGGTCTTGATGGCTGTCAGGGTGGTCAGTAGCACCAAGTATGGTCCTTTCTAGTGAGGCTCGAGTGTCTGGGCTCAGTGTAGCTGCAGTCTCCGACCTGGAACTGATGAAATGTCTCAGGGGTCCCGGGGGCATAGGCTGCTGTCAGCTGTGAGCAGATTTCTTTCTGTATCACCTGTAGGTCTATTAGCCTGGCATACAAATTATTATTACTATGACATGTTGGTTCAGTAACAACATCTAATACAGTCAGAGGAGCTGAGGCCCCATATAAGATCTCAAAGGGGGTAAAGCTGAGTCTGGAAGGGGTATTTCTTGCTCTGAAGAGAGCAAGAGGGAAGGAGTGTCACCCAGTCTGCGCCAGTCTCCATGGTCAATTTGAACAGGGTCTCTTTTAGTCTTATTTTTTTATTCTACCTGTCCTGAACTTTGAGGTCTGTAAATATAATGTAATTTCCAATCGACCTCTAAATATATGGCCACACCCTGGCTTACCTTGGCAACGAAAGTAGGGCCGTTGTCTGACCAGATTACCTTGGACATTCCAGACCTGGGGAAGATTTCTTCCAGTATCTTCTTGATGATTGTAGAGGCCGTCTCTCGTTTGGTGAGGAAAGCTTCTATCTATTCCTGAAAAAGTATCTACAAGCACTAGGAGACACTTGTGATCATATTTTTCTGGTTTTGTCTCAGTGAAGTTCACTTCGACTTTTCACTAAACTCTCTAGGTCTCTTTGCCCTGTTTGCTTGTTAAGTATTCACTTATTGACATACCTTATACTTTTTACTGTCTCTCTGGCTAAAATCTTAAAGTCTATTACATACACTTAACTACTTGGACAAACTTTTTATCTCTTAAATGAGTCTATTTCTGTATTTGGCAAAGTGAGTCTTTTTTTGTTCTTTGAGGAGTATAGCTTTCTCAAGTGTGTCACTGTCTTTTTTTTTTAAAGCAGTTTGGGCCTTTTCTTCTGTTGTACATTCTAAGTGAGGCCATCCCTTAGTCCAATCCCAGTTCCCAGTGGCTATCTCTTGTAGGCCTGTAACCAGGATAGGCTCCTGTATAGCCATTTCCCGAGCCACTTTATCTGCTTTGTTACTGTCCCATGTCACTGAATCTCTTCCTTCCTGATGTCCTGGGCAATGAATAGTACTCACAGTTGCTGGCTTCACCAGGGCATCTAAGAGATGGCAAAGGCATCTGCGGCACTGATGTGCTGGGGGGGTTGAGGTTCAGCCATCCCAGATGACACTGTGTTGTCCACCATGGCAGCACCCACTTATCTCTGACCCTCATGAAGGGAACTGTTCCCATCTGTAGACAAGGTAGACCCCTGTTTCAGCAGGGGTCAATCAACCAGTCGCAGAGGTCTTTTCTCTACCCATGGGCTTCTGCCAGTGCTTGACACTCATGTTGCAGTGGCTCCAGGTCAGGATTGGGCAGCAAGGTGACCAGATTGTCCCCAACAGGTGGAGAATCTAGTCCATGGCAGCTGACCAGTGGTCCCATCTTCTGGGACATTTCATTTAAAGGCAAAACATCAGCCACTCTACCACAGTTTAAGTCCTGGATTGGGTGATAATTGTTAGTGCCCGGCTGGCAGGAGTGATGTGTTCCAGGCAGAACAGGACTAAGCCACACATCTCTCAGCATCAGGTACTGGTGCACTGAGACAGGTCTTAAGCTCTACATACATAGTCTGTAGATATGCATATACATGGCCTCACCCAGCCATTTCAGTCCACGCAAGCCATTTTGGAGAGCAAATTTCTCAGAAGCAAGGGATAGGGGCAGTCAGGGATGACCATGAACAAGTGGGTTACCCAGCCCACGCCAAGGTCCACTGTTCTTCGGGCAGTCCATAAGTATTGTTTGTTGTCAGTAGCCCCTTGTACTCAAGGTCTTTGGATATTGGCCCACTGGGGGGGGGGCATAGGAGCACAGAGCATTGGGTCCCTGTATCCACACTTCTCTTCTATCTCTGTACATAGCCAGCACTCTAGGACCAAGAAGCTCTCCAGAGACCCCCCTTGTTCTTCTTGGGCAGTCCCTGACCCAGTGTCCTTTTTCTTTGTATTAGGCACATTGATCTTTAGCCAGGTATTCTCTTCTGTTACCAGGTACTATCTTCCTAGGTTCCCTAACTACTGTGGCCAGTATATGTTTCTCTCTTGTCTCTTATCTCTCTTTAGCTCTTTAACCTCCTCTTTTTGTCTCTTTTCTTCTCTAGCTTCCTGTTCTTTTTATCTTTTTTTCTCTTTCTCTTCCACAGTCTCTCTCATATCTTCTGTATCTTCTTTTATAGCTATTAGATGCTGTCCACTTAACCACACTTTAACTTTACTTTTTCTGTAACTTACACTAACTCTCAGCAACTTAGCTTAACCCTTTAAATTTCTGTAATTTTTTTCTTTATATCTTTTCCTTATCTTAGCCAGATTGGTGGGGCATTTTCTAGCCCCTCAGAGACCCACCCTTGGAGCCCAGCGGCAGACCTGGTACTCCCTACCTTTAGGCGTATTGAAGTTAACAGGCAGAAGTGAGGGCCTTCCATCCATGTCTGGAACATTCTTTCTGGCCTCCAGTAGGATTCCGTCTTTCCTTGGTAGTAAAGAAGACCTGTAACAGTTACTAACAAGCATCTCAAATGGGATGGTGAGAAAACAAGAGAATCTTGAGAATAGAGGTCTACTGAAGAGGGCAAACAGCATTTAGTCACACAGCTAAACCAGGAGGACTTCTTGGACAAAAAGGCCATTGTACAAATAAGCACAAGCTTAGATTTTCTCTCAAGGAGTATCTCTCTTCAGTGTCAGCTCTGTGGCTTTGCCTCTCACGAGAACCAGCCTCCAAATGACACCAGGCTTCTAGTAACAACTAATAACAAAAGGATGGAGAGATGGTTAGAACCTGGGTACTAGATGCCAGATGGCTGACAAAAGAATTGTAACCAGTTCACCTGGGGCTATCAGGACCTCAGTAGTAGCCCTTTACCAAACTGTCTCACTGGGTTAAAGGCCCATGGAAAAGAAAACATTAATCCTGACCTTGGCCACCGCCAAAGCTTGAATTCTAAATCTTGATTGGCAAAACAAAGTTTTTTCACAGTTTGCTGTAGATTCTTTGAAACTATTTTAGGGGCTCTTTTTGTCCCCCAACCTGGGGCATTTTGACCACAGGGGCAGGAACTGGCTGCTGTGGGAATAGGATCAAAGACACTCTCCATGTTAATGATGACTAATGAGAAAAGTAATTTAATGTTGGAGACTGACTTCTCTCTCGGAATAGGGCCAGCAGATAAGGCAGGCTTCCTTAAAGAACTTCTCTTAATGAGCGCTCTCCTTCTGTGAGCAAATGTCAGAAATTCCTTCTTGTTCTTGTTTTTCTTAGAGTCCTCTCCCACCTCGCTCTCAGCCTTTTCAGATAGTTCCTCCTGTAGCATTTCTAATGTAGCCTGTCCCTTTAAGGTTCTTTGCTCCCAAGCAAAATTTAAATCTTTCCCAGCTTATCACAGCTGTCTACCATGAGATTTCCAGAGACAGCGGACCAAGATGTAGCAATTCACTAAGAAATCTCTCTATAGTGTTTCTTTTTACCTTAAGCCTTTTTCTTTTAAACAGCTCTTCAAGAGCCAGAAAAATTGGGTGAGACTTGGGAAGTCTCCATGCTCGCTGCAGTAGCTCCACAGCCATTTTCCCTTTCCCCTATTGTGTGGGCTGCGAGCACAAGCACAGATAAAACACTATGTTTTAAAAAAAATTAACGTTGGCTATCAACCAACACACCGCCACTAGAGCGGGGTCCACAAAATTAAATTCCTTACTCACTAAGCATTAAGGGGACCAAGTAAAACTCTTCGACAAGCAAAGCAAACAGTTCAAACACAATTGTCAGTCTAAGATTTCAAACACAGTCAGATCTATTTGACTGCCAGTTGCCGGGTCCTCCCGACAAAGGCTGGCTCGCAGAATATCTCTCACATGTCTCAGAACCTGCGCAATTGGGGCGTCCCCCTGTGCGCTTTCAAAAAAAAATTAAGAAGGGTGGTTGTTTGGAGCAGGAATCCTGCATCTGCTCTCAGAGTAGGAATCCTGCATCAACTCTCAGGCGCCTATACAGGGTGGGAATCTTTCATCCACCCGAGTGCACTCAAACTTAAAACCGGTACCGAAAAAGACACAATTTACAGCACAAAAACCATGTACACTCACACACACACACACACACACACACACACACACACACACACACACACACAGCAGCCGCTTTCCAGCACTCACACTAACGTACCTCCAAGTGGCATTCGGGGTTCCGGGGGGGGGTCACACTCCGATCCCAGACGAGCCCCCATATGAAAGAGCATATCCCTAAACGGGGGGACGTGTCTCTCGCTCCAATCGTGGGATGGGGTGCCCCCAGGAATCACGAGTAGCCATTCTTGATGTAACAGCAGGAGGTAGCTTTATTAACGAGATCCCGGGTCTTAGTGAGATCCCGGGTCGACACGTATCTCACACAGGAGACAGAGGAATCGACCCCGAGCCTCTTCAGGCAGGGGTTTATATAGGAGAAGCCAGGGGGTTTCACGTGGTTATCAGCAAGGGAAATGGGTACAAGGTCTCATCTGCAATCAGTACGTGCGGGCTGGGGTGTTCTCAATATAGGAGAACGTCTTATCTTTATCTGTAGAGCAGGGAGTCATCTGTCCAGATGCCCCCCCCCCTTCCTGGAACAATCCCTCTTATCTTTATCTGTAGAGCAGGGAGTCATCCGTCCGGATGACCCCCCCCCTTCCTGGAACAATCCCTCTTATCTTTATCTGTAGAGCAGGGAGTCATCCGTCCGGATGGCCCCCAACTCAAAGGAGATGGTGGCTGCCAGTCCCTGGAACAATCCCTCGACCTTGCTTTTAGGCTTGGCCGGGCACATCTCAGGCCAGCTCTGTCCTGCCCCCTTATCTGCTGTTCTTTTGCAGTTTTTATGAAGTTTTTATTTTAACTCTTCAGCTCCAAATGGTCTGGCAAGCCCTATAGTCTCCCTTAGGTAGTCCGGACCTTGTTTATGACTAATTTTTGAAATTTAACTCTTCAGTACAGGGTGATAAGCATGGATCGATCTGCATTCTTCTACATGTTGACCTCCAGTTGAACTAGCACCATTTGCTGAAAATGCTATCTTTTTTCCATTTGATGGTTTTGGCTCCTTTGTCAAAACTCAAGTGCCCATAGGTGTGTGGGTTCATTTCTGGGTCTTCGATTCTGTTCCATTGGTCTATCTGTCTGTCTCTGTACCAATACCATGCAGTTTTTATCACTATTGCTCTGTAATACTGCTTGAGTTCAGGGATAGTGATTCCCCCTGAAGTCCTTTTATTGTTGAGGATAATTTTAGCTATCCTGGGTTTTTTGTTATTACAGATGAATTTGCAAATTGTTCTGTCTAACTCTTTGAAGAATTGGATTGTTATTTTGATGGGGATTGCATTGAATCTGTAGATCGCTTTTGGTAAATGGCCATTTTTACTATATTAATCCTGCCAATCCATGAGCATGGGAGATCTTTCCATCTTCTGAGGACTTCTTCAATTTCTTTCTTCAGAGTCTTGAAGTTCTTATCGTACTAATCTTTTACTTGTTTGGTTAAAGTCACACCGAGGTATTTTATATTATTTGGGTCTCTTATGAACGGTGTCGTTTCCCTAATTTCTTTCTTGGCCTGTTTCTCTTTTGTGTAGAGGAAGGCTACTGATTTATTTGAGTTAATTTTATACCCAGCCACTTGGCTGAAGTTGTCTATCAGCTTTAGTAGTTCTCTGGTGGAACTTTTGGGATCACTTAAATATACTATCATATCATCTGCAAAAAGTGATAATTTGACTTCTTCTTTTCCGATCTGTATCCGCTTGACCTCCTTTTGTTGTCTGATTGCTCTGGCTAGAACTTCAAGAACTATATTGAATAAGTAGGGAGAGAGGGGGCAGCCTTGTCTAGTCCCTGTTTTTAGTGGGATTGTTTCAAGTTACTCTCCATTTAGTTTAATGTTAGCAACTGGTTTGCTGTATATGGCTTTTACTATGTTTAGGTATGGGCCTTGAATTCCTATTCTTTCCAGGACTTTTATCATGAAGGGGTGTTGAATTTTGTCAAATGCTTTCTCAGCATCTAATGAAATAATCATGTGGTTCTGTTCTTTCAGTTTGTTTGTATAATGGATCACGTTGATGGTTTTCCGTATATTGAACCATCCCTGCATGCCTGGGATGAAGCCTACTTGATCATGGTGGATGATTGTTTTGATGTGCTCTTGGATTCGGTTTGCCAGAATTTTAATGAGTATTTTTACATCGATATTCATAAGGGAAATTGGTCTGAAGTTCTCTTTCTTTGTTGGGTCTTTGTGTGGTTTAGGTATAAGAGTAATTGTGGCTTCATAGAAGGAATTCAGTAGTGCTCCATCTGTTTCAATTCTGTGGAATAGTTTGGATAATATTGGTACGAGGTCTTCTATGAAGGTCTGATAGAATTCTGCACTAAACCCGTCTGGACCTGGGCTCTTTTTGGTTGAGAGACCTTTAATGACTGCTTCTATTTCCTTAGGAGTTATGTGGGAATATGTGGGCATTCTTCCCTTATTGTTATTGAAGACCAGTTTTAGGCCGTGGTGGTCCGATAGCACGCATGGGATTATTTCTATCTTTCTGTACCTGTTGAGGCCCGTTTTTTGATCAATTATATGCTCAATTTTGGAGAAAGTACCATGAGGAGCTGAGAAGAAGGTATATCCTTTTGCTTAGGGTAGAATGTTCTATAAATATCTGTTAAGTCCATTTGGCTCATGACTTCTCTTAGTCTGTCTACGTCTCTGTTTAATTTCTGTTACCATGATCTGTCCATTGATGAGAGTGGGGTGTTGAAGCCTCCTACTATTATTGTGTGAGGTGCAATGTGTGTTTTGAGCTTTAGTAAGGCTTCTTTACGTATGTAGGTGCCCTTGTATTTGAGGCATAGATATTTAGGATTGAGAGTTCATCTTGGTGGATTTTTCCTTTGATGAATATGAAGTGTCCTTCGTTATCTTTTTTGATGACTTTTAGTTGAAAATTGATTTTATTTGATATTAGAATGGCTACTCCAGCTTGCTTCTTCTGACCATTTGCTTGGAAAGTTGTTTTCCAGCCTTTCACTCTGAGGTAGTGTCTATCTTTGTCTCTGAGGTGTGTTTCCTGTAGGCAGCAGAATGCAGGGTCCTCGTTGCGTATCCAGTTTGTTAATCTATGTCTTTTTATTGGGGAGTTGAGGCCATTGATGTTGAGAGATATTAAGGAATAGTGATTATTGCTTCCTGTTATATTCATATTTGGATGTGAGGTTATGTTTGTGTGCTTTTCTTCTCTTTGTTTTGTTGCCAAGACGATTAGTTTCTTGTTTCTTCTAGGGGAAAGCTTGCCTCCTTATGTTGGGCTTTACCATTTATTATCCTTTGTAGTGCTGGATTTGTAGAAAGATATTGTGTAGATTTGGTTTTGTCATGAAATATCTTGGTTTCTCCATCTATGTTAATTGAGAGTTTTGCAGGATACAGTAACCTGGGCTGACATTTGTGTTCTCTTAGGGTCTGTATGACATCAGTCCAGGATCTTCTGGCCTTCATAGTTTCTGGCGAGAAGTCTGGTGTGATTCTGATAGGTCTGCCTTTATATGTTACTTGACCTTTTTCCCTTACTGCTTTTAATATTCTTTCTTTATTTTGTGCGTTTGGTGTTTTGACTATTATGTGACGGGAGGTGTTTCTTTTCTGGTCTAATCTATTTGGAGTTCTGTAGGCTTCTTGTATGCCTATGGGTATCTCTTTTTTTAGGTTAGGGAAGTTTTCTTCTATGATTTTGTTGAAGATATTTACTGGTCCTTTGAGCTGGGAGTCTTCACTCTCTTCTATACCTATTATACTTAGGGTTGATCTTCTCATTGTGTCCTGGATTTCCTGTATGTTTTGGACCAGTAGCTTTTTCTGCTTTACATTATCTTTGACAGTTGAGTCAATGATTTCTATGGAATCTTCTGCTCCTGAGATTCTCTCTTCCATCTCTTGTATTCTGTTGGTGAAGCTCGTATCTACAGCTCCTTGTCTCTTCTTTTGGTTTTTTATATCCAGGGTTGTTTCCATGTGTTCTTTCTTGATTGCTTCTATTTCCATTTTTAATTCCTTCAACTGTTTGATTGTGTTTTCCTGGAATTCTTTGAGGGATTTTTTTGACTCCTCTCTATGGGCTTCTACTTGTTTATTTATGATTTCCTGGAATTCTTTGAGGGATTTTTGTGACTCCTCTCTATGGGCTTCTACTTGTTTATTTATGATTTCCTGGAATTCTTTCAGGGATTTTTGCGATTCCTCTCTGTAGGCTTCTACTTGTTCTCTAAGGGAGTTCTTCACGTCTTTCTTGAAGTCCTCCAGCATCATGATCAAATATGGTTTTGAAACTAGATCTTGCTTTTCTGGTGTGTTTGGATATTCCGTGTTTGCTTTGGTGGGAGAATTGGGCTCCGATGATGCTATGTAGTCTTGGTTTCTGTTGCTTGGGTTCCTGCGCTTGCCTCTCACCATCAGATTATCTCTAGTGTTACTTTGTTCTGCTATTTCTGACAGTGGCTAGACTGTCCTATAAGCCTGTGTGTCAGGAGTGCTGTAGACCTGTTTTCCTGTTTTCCTTCAGCCAGTTATGGGGACAGAGTGTTCTGCTTTCGCGTTTGTAGTTTTTCCTATCTACAGGCCTTCAGCTGTTCCTGTGGGCATGTGTCTGGTGTTCACCAGGCAGGTCACTTGCAGCAGCAAATTTGGTCTTACCTGTGGTCCCGAGGCTCAAGTTTGCTCGTGGGGTGCTGCCTACGAGCTGTCTGTGGCGGCAGCAACCAGGAAGATCTGCGCCGCCATTTCCGGGAGCCTCCGTGCACCAGGTTTCCACATGGCGTTTGGTGTTTTCCTCTGGCGTCAAAGATGTGTGCAGAGTGCAGTCTCTTCTGGCTTCCCAGGCGTGTCTGCTTCTCTGGAGGTTTAGCTCTCCCTCCCACAGGATTTGGGTGCAGAGAACTGTTTATCTGGTCTGTCCTTTCAGGTTCTGTCGGTGTCTCAGGTGCAGGGGTCCTGCTGCCCCTAGGCCCTCCCCCACGGGAACCCAGAGGCCGTATACAGTTTCCTCTTGGGCCAGGAATGTGGGCAGGGGTGGGCAGTGTTGGTGGTCTCTTCTGCTCTGCAGCCTCAGGAGTGCCCACCTGATCAGGCGGTGAGGTCTCTCTCCCACGGGGTTTGGGAGCAGAGACCTGCTGCGGGCCCGGATCCGCGGGTTTAGGACTCCCGGTAAACATGGCAAAGTGTTTCTTAATTCAGCATTATAGCTTACCTGACAACTACTATTTGTTATGCCAACTTTATCTGTGATTAACACAAAACACAAAACAAAACCAGGCGTCTTTTTTTTTTTTTTTTTTTTTTTGGTTCTTTTTTTCGGAGCTGGGGACTGAACCCAGGGCCTTGCGCTTCCTAGGCAAGTGCTCTACCACTGAGCTAAATCCCCAACTCTACCAGGCGTCTTTTGACATTAAGTAATTTATCAGGATCATACAAACATAATAGAAGTGGGAGGCTGACCTTAAGCACTCTGAAGAGAAACTTAACTTCTGCCACGTACAAGTTTAAACAGCATAACACTAAAATGCCAAATCCAAAATACTCTGAAATATGGCATTGTAATGTTTGTATTTTGGGTAATTTCAAATTTGATATTGTGAAATATGGATTTTTTTAACCAGTAAAATCTATGTGAGTAGTTCATAGTCTGAATACACCCCCACTCAGAACTGAAACAGTTGTGCTCCCCGGATTTCAGAGAAGGGATCCTCACCTGAGGGCTTCAATACAGTGATGTAGGGTTGAGCAGATGACTATTCAGCAAGGGAAGTGCTTGATGTGCTAGCATAAAAAATGTTTCATTTTAGCTTCCATGGAGAAGCCACACATGCTGGCCTGTGCTTCTATCAGTGTGACCATAGCCATAGCCAGAAGCACACCTGGAATTTACAGGTCAGACAACTGATCTAAATTGGTGAGCTCCAGGCTTGATGGGAGATGTAGACTCAAAAATTAAGATGGACAGAAAATGAAAAACTAATACAAAATGAATACTACCTCTAGCCTCCATTTAGTTTCTCAAAATGTGCATATATTTGCAGTGCATAAGCACACACACACACACACACACACACACACACACACACACGATAAATGAAAAATGTTTATAAATAAACAATTGAGGAATAAGGTTGTGAATCAAACATTTCATAGTATGTCTGTTTTATTTTCTCTGGTGAAAGTCTTTTATTTAATAAAACTTTTCAAAACTACTGTATAATGTTAATATACAATTAGCATTAAGCACTACAGCTCAAAATCTTGTTGGTTTTTTTTTTTTTTGAAGTTGCATTTCTTCTCAAACTTCTCAAATTTCTTAAAGGAAATAAATCAAATTCTCACTTACTTAGCATAACAATGATCAACAGATTTTTCCCTATGATAAAAGTACTGGTAAATTCATTGTTACTAACTCAGACATATTCATATACTACATTTCCTAGAAACTTGCTGTGTACTCCATATTTTTATAAATCATCTGGCATAGGTCAACAGGAGCCCTATAAAATATAAAATATCCTCTCTATATTACCATTAAAATGATTGTTCCTGGATTGTGCAATTGCACCTCCCAACCACTCTTCTGCATTATCTTGGTCTGTTTCTAAGCTTCTCTTGAATTCCATTCCCATTTTATATTTATTTTTCTGTAATAAAGTCTTTAAAAATATTTCTAAATATATTACCAGCTTTAATATTTAGACCCAGTTCCTGCTATCGCTTCTGTTTAAACCATCTATTGATCAATGAATAAAACAGATGACATAAATATTGATAAATATTATAATTGCTAAATAGAGTTGATTTTAGACTGCTAAGTGTGTAAATTTCAAGATCATCACAGAGCTTCCTGCAAAGAGGCCATTAGAGAACGCCATTCAATCCCCTCCTCAAACACTTCCATGTATGGTACATTGATTCTTCCCTCTGTGATGATTCAAGCTAATTTTTTAAAAATAACTATTCATACCTAGTTGTATTATTTCTTTCTAGGTAATATGTAGAGGATTTTTGCATGATAAAGTATAGCACTGGTTTTTATCTCAGTGATCATATTAGGTTGAAACGAAGGAATTCTTAAGGCGATTTCTGTGTATTTAAATTTCCAGTTTAGAAGTTGTAGCATGAGTTAATTGTTATCTCTTTTCTGTTTCAGGGTGAATTGTTATTTGACTCTTTCTGTCCAGTGCCCATTTGGTGGGTTCAAGATGTCTGGAAATGGGCGAGAAATGTAAGTTAAACTTTACATTACAGTAAATGCCCAAGTTTGTGAAGAGGAGTACCACTACCAGGAAACTGATCTATTTTCACGACCTCACAAACACTCCATCCACATTTAGTATCAAATAGTATTTTACATTTTGGAAGTTCTCCCTAAGTGCAGAAAAGCAATAGCAGATCACATATAATTTATTAAGCTCCTACAACTATGCTAAGTACACCCCAACTTGGTAACTAAATTGTTGCCTGCTTTTAGAATAACCTATGTCTTCTATATGTGAGTAGAAGCTATTTAAGAAACATTTTCTGAAAGTAGGGAAAAGGGCAAACATGATCTTGAGATGCAGGAAGTTAAATATTGAAACACTCTAGGTATACAAATATACCTCCTAAGTAAACCAGGGTTGCCTGACCTCAAACTGATAAACATCTGGTGACATCTACCTAACAGCTATGAAACGTCTGTTAAATAAACCATTTGCTGCCAAATGCCTATAGAGAATTACTGAGGTGATTACTGATAATGACTCCTTCCAAGAGGTAGAATGTGATTCGTTCTGAAAGGCAGACAAACAGAATTAACTATGGTGAACTTGGATACATTTTTATTTTCTTGACCGTATTGGTCAAATCAGTTAGCAAACATTTGTCTGACCCTGTGTTAAGGCCTATTTCTATGCAGTTAGTAGAGACAGACATATCTTAGCCTCACAGACATCATGTGGACTGTCATGAGAAGCTCAGCCACTGTGTGCAGGTTTGCTAGAAATGCAACCTTGACCTCATATAGATACACGGACTTAGAATCAAAAGTTGATGACTAGCCCAGGCAATTTGTGTACAAAAGATTTAGAAGCCAGAGCCAGTAAAGTATTAATTTTTCTCAGCTAAGGAGAAATGTAAGCAGATAGATGCTCCTCTGGTCTACATTAAAATAATACATGGACAGTATTTCTGAGAAAGATGATTCAGGTCAGCCTCAATGTAACAATACAGCTATATACTGGTAGGATATTAATACTGGGAGTGCTCAGTGCTATAATAACCCCAAATACAATGGAAAGCAAGTTGGACAAAATTATGGGCTAATTAGTCTGCCTCTTTGAGATAAACTATTAAAACACTACATTTTAATGAACTTTAGACGAGTTAGTCAAGCTCTTCGATTATGTTGAAAAACACACTGTTGAAATTTTCAAGGGATACCTTTAGAAGTTTAAATTATACACAAAACAATCGATGTATGGGTATTACTGATTGCTCAGGATAATGAGACATATTTGATACACATGACAGAATCAGGAGAAATGCTGGTAGGGAAGGACTACAGTGAAGCTCCTTTGTAATCTTAAGCGTGTATAGGTTCTATGACCCTGAGAATAATCCTATATGCATATAAATTAATCTTCGTATCCAAGCTATGCAGAACATCACTAAATGCAATCCTTCCAAACTAAATCACTCACCAGGTTGAAACAGATCATAATTTCCAAAATTGGTTTCAGATAAGGCCCTTATAAGTTATCGTGATACCCACAGATAGGATTGACTCAGCATCAGTTCAGTTGGGGTTGACTTAAAAATCTTAGAAGTGTATTGTGGAAAGTTAAGTAATAGATAGCTAAGATCTGAAAAGCATGAATCAGGCCAATCTTCAGTTTCCTTTCTTCTTAAGAGGGAATACAAGGAAAAAAAATCCTACCAACAAAGATTGGGTGTCTGTGTGTCCCAGAATCAGAAGATACTGTTAAACTACAGCTTTAGAAGAACAGAACACCCTTAATGAAAGTGGATCTTGGTCACTCTCTACCTGCTCATGACTACCACTTCTGTGACAGGCAGATGGTGAATGCAGGCTCCAGTGTCCCTGGTGGTTTATTCTGCTGCTCTACAGTGACCATATAGTGCAAGAAGAGCCTCACCTCCCTTAGTTATTGATCCGATAAAGTCTGATCAGGTTGAGTTATGCAGTATTTAAAATTATGATCAAGTATAATAGTATAAACAATAGATATCTTCTCTGAAAATAAACCAAGTAACTAATTATTTAAAACAAGAGACAAGTTTAAGAATGTTTTTCTGGGCTGGAGAGATGGCTCAGCCTTTAAAGGCTAGGCTTACAACCAAAAATATAAGAATGTTTTTCTTGGTCATAAAGCTTATGGTCAGCTAGGAACAATATGAACTACTGTGTCCTCAGTATATATTTTGCATTGTTCCTAATCAGATAAGCAAGAAAAACACAGCACCAAATTATACTAACTCATAGGCTTACACTGCACTGCGCAATCATTTTTATTGGCAATTTTTCTTCCCTCTCTAGGGGTGAACAGGGTGTTTATGAATACACTGAGCTCAAGACAGTCGCAATGAAAATATCTCAGAAGAACTCCTAAAGAAGCCAGCAGAGTGACGAGAAACTCTCAGCAGTGGCTACATGTCTCCTACAATCACCAGCAGAGGGTTGTTTTATTACAGGGTCTTCTGTTGATTTCTTAAACATAAGGAATCCATCAGCATTACTGTAACTCATAGAAAACGTATAGTTTAATTCTTCTAATACATGACCCTAATACATACCCAAGAAGAAAGGGATACATTTAGGTACATGCTCTTTGTAACCCAGTCATGAAAAAGTGCTTTTCATTGTAGCTACTTGTCTACAGCCCTCATTTGATGTGATTTAAACTCTGTTTCTCGGTGACTTCTTGCACTACTCACCATGCACAACTGAAAAGTCAGCCACTGTTCTTGGAGTTATTGTTCTGAGTATTGTGAAATATTTTTAGAATGACATACCTGCTTGTCAAATGAAATGCTTAGCTGTAATTAGAGTGCAAAGTTTAATAAAGGCAAAATCTCACATGATTTTGTTCAGCCTCAGTTTTTTAAACTTATATGCTGTCAGAATTTCATATATCTGTGCTCTGTATTGTGGTCGTATACAACCCCACTTGCCCCTCTGACTCCTCCCAGATCTGCATCCATGTACGTCTGCACCCAATTTCACACACTTTTACATTTATTGTGACTCACTGAGTCCAGTAATGCTGTCCGCATGCACATGAATGTAAAGCCATCCACTGAGGCATTATCAATCTATCAGGAGCCATACCTCTGTTGAAAACTGCCTTCCCTTCTGCCAGCAGCCATCAGCAGCTAATGGCTCCTCTTAGGAAGATGGCCCTGTGCTCTCCCTCCATCCATGCTGTAATGTTGAGTGGCCTTTCCTTGAACAGGTCTTGTGTAGTTAGCCACAACCACCATGAGTTCATGAGCACAATGAATCTGTCATATTTAGACTGCACTATTTTCTAGTGGTCATCTTTGACTTCTAGCCATTGTCATATTTCCAGCCCTCTTCCATCATGTTCCCTGGGCCTTGGAGAGAGCGATGTAATAGGCAAGTCCCATTTATGGCTGAGAACTCCATGGAGATTTATTCTCTGCACTTTAGCCAATTCTGAAACTCAATTCATCATCATTCTCTAGAAAGGAAACTTCCCTAAAGAGGACTGGGACATGTACCAATTTATATGCAAAGATAGAAGTCTTTGGAGGAAGTTTGATACTCCTCCTCTTAGCTTGTTAGAGCACATACATGGCTCACAGCTGCATAGGAGTGTTGATGACATTTCTCCCACATAATGTCCATAGCACTTTCTGTTTCTTTGAAAGGTAGACAGCAGGGAGAAGGCTTCTAAGTCAATACCAGCAGATTCCTTAGCCTCCTGTGGCTGAAATGTGTATTATTTTCATCAGTAAGATGATGTACCAGTAGGCAGTGAGAGAAATGGCTATACCTTGTCTTGTTTGGGAATTCTTTGTGACTCCCAACTTGATCAACAACTTGAAGAGGGTATTCCTATCCTTATAGATAGTAGATGTACAAATTGTAGGTTTCATATGTTTTTTTTCAAACCTCCTTTTTACTGTCATCGTAGTTGTCCATCCTCATAACACCTGAACCTATAGCCTGTTACCGTTCCTTGCTTTAGTACTGTAAGAGTTTTAGGTCTATCACTGAGATCTTTGTTCTATTTGGAATTGAATTTTGCACAGGACAAGACTGTTTATTTCTTCACAAGTAGATAATCTGATTTTCTAACCATCATTTGCTGAAAATGGTGTATTTTCTTCACATGTCTTTTTTTGGTGTTTTTGTTAATAATCTAGTAATAGTTACATGGATTCATATAACAAAGTCTCCAATTTTATTTGAGTAATCAATGTGCCAGTACCATGATTGTTTTAACATGTTGGCACTGTAATATACCTTGAAATCAGGAATGCAAATACTTTGAGCTATGTTAATAGTTTTCTAAATTGTGTTACTTATGAATATTTTAGGCTTTATTTTTCAATTTCTGTAAATGGTTGTCTTGGAATTTTAATGAGGATCTGTACATTTGGCAACCAGGCTATTTTCATAAAATTAGTCCTCCTAACACAAGATCATGGGTGGTCTCTCCATCTTCTGTTGTCTTCTACTGTTTCTTTCTTTAATGTTCTAATTTTCATTATATAGCTCTTTCATTTACTTGGTTAAGCTTATTCCAAAATATTTGACTTGAATTGATTTGAGTGAAAATGGAATTGACTCTCTGGTTCTTTTCCAGTGTGTTTGTTTTTGGCCTACAGGTATGTAATAGATTTGGCTATGTGGTGAGAGTGTTTATCAACTCTAGGAGATATACTCGATGGGGTCACTGGAAATTCTCATGTATAGAATTACATCATCTACAAAAAGAAATGCTTTGAATTCTTTCCTTCCTACTTGTCTTATTGTGTTGAAAGTGGCCATGCTTGTATTGTCCTTACTTAGCTGGAGTGTTTGAGTTTTTTTTTCACTTAACACACTCGTCACCATAGAGATCTGTTAATATAACCTTTAATATGTTGAGATATGTTTCCACTATCTATAGCCTCTCCAAAGTTCTGATCATGAAAGAATGTTGGTTTTGCCAAAGCCTTTTCTGAATCAGTTGAGATGGTCATTCAAGTTCTATCCCTATATTCACCCATTTCTATCTGAATTCTATGCATTGATTTACATGTACTGAACCATACTTCTTTGACTGTAATGGAGACAACTTGTGGTAAATGGTTATTTTCATATGTTCTTGACTTGATATGAAATATTTTACTATAAACTTTTCATATGTTAATCACTGAGACCGGCCTCTAATAGTATTTCTGATGGTTCTTTATCTGACTTGTTTTATAAAAAGTCTTTGTAGATATCTTGGCCTCCTTAGCTTTTGTATTTTCTTATTAATTAAATATTTTATTTTTTACATCACAAATGTCACCCCATTTGTCCCCCATATCCAGTCCCCTACAACTCTGAGAGGGTGCTTACCTGGACATACCCCTTCATGGGATTCCAGTCCCTACAAGATTAGGTGCTTCCTCTTCCACTGAGGCCAGCCAAGGCAGTCCTCTGCTACATATGTGCTAGGGGTGTCAGACCAGTATATGTTCTTTGGTTGGTCACATTGTCCCAGGGACTTTTGAGAAGTGAGATTAGTTGACACTGTTGGTCCTCCTATGGGGTTACTCATCTCTTCAACTCCTTCCTTCCTTCCCCTAATCCTTCCATAGGGGTCTTCGACCTCAGTCTAATGGTTGGCTGTAAGTATATGAATTGGTATCAGTAAGCTGATACTGGTAGATCCTCTCAGAAGACAGCCATGCTAGGCTCCTGTCTGTAAGTATAACATAGAATCAGTAGTAGTATCAGGGTTTGGTGCCCACCCATGGGATGGATCCCACATTGGGCTGGTCACTGGTCAGCCATTCATTCAGTATCGGCTCCATTTTCAACCCTGCATTTCTTTTATTTTTTTTTCTTTTTTTCGGAGCTGGGGACCGAACCCAGGGCCTTGTGCTTGCTAGACAAGTGCTCTACCGCTGAGCTAAATCCCCAACCCCCCTGCATTTCTTTTAAATAGGAACAATTTGGGGTCAAAAAGTTTGATGGTAGGTTGGTGTCTGCATCCCTCCACAGGGGACGCTGACAAACTATTGGTTCCATCTCTCCACTGTTGTCCATTTTAACTAAGTCCACTTACACTGATTCCTGGGAGCCTTCCCCATCCCATATCTCTAGGACTTTCTAGAGGTTCACCCACCCCCACCTCCAACAGCTACATGTTTCCATTCATTCTTCTGGCCCTCTGGGTTTTTGTCTTGTCCCCTGTTCCCCCGATCCTGCCATCTTTTGCCTTCCCCTTCTCCCTGACCACTCAAATTCCTCCCTCCCTCTAGTTGCAAGAAAAAAAATCCATCTACAGATTCGATGCAATTTTGATCAAAATTCCCACAAAATTCTTCACAGACATGGAAAGAGCAATTTTTAACTTCATATGGAAAAACAACAACAACAACAACAACAAAAAAAAAAAACCAGGATAGCCAAAACAATTCTCAACAATAAAAGAACTTCTGGAGGAATCACCATCCCTGACTTCATGATGTACTACAGAGCAATAGTAATAAAACCTCACGGTATTGGTATAGAGACAGACACATTGATCAGTGCAATTAAATTGAAGGGCCACTCACCTATGGACACTTGATCTTTGACAAAGAAGCCAAAAACCATACAGTGGACAGAAGAAAGCATCTTCAACAAATGTTGGTGGTGTACATGTAGAAGATGCAAATTGATCCATTTTTATGACCCTGTACAAAGCTCAAGCCCAAGTGGACCAAGGACCTCAACATAAAACCAGATACAATGAATCTAATAGAAAAAGTGGGAAATAGCCTTGAAAGCATTGGCATAGGGGAAAAATTCATTTTAGCTGCTTACAATATTGTCTATAAAAATTCATATATTAATTAATTTTCTTTTTATTAGAAATAATATTTTCCTCATATAGTATATCCGGATTGTTATTTTTCCTTCCTGTACTCTTCCCAGTTACTTCTCTCTTCCCCCTCCAACTAGATCCAGTCCCCTTCTGTTTCCTATTAGAAAACAAATGGTCATGTAAAGGATAATAATAAAATAAAATACAAGAAGCTAACGCACATTGGAAAGGGGTATAAAAAGTACTATGACTGCGTGTACACTGCCATGCTTCTTACCATGATGATAATGGGCTGACCCTCTGAAACTGTAAGCCAGCTCCAATTAAATGTTTGTCTTTTACAAGTTGCCTTGGTCATGGTGTCTCTTCACAGTAATGAAATCCTAACTAAGGCATAGGGTAAGATTGTTGCTTCAATTTGATTTTTATTGTTTTAATTTGGGTTGTCTCTCTTTTTGTAGGGGAGGTTTTGGTAGTGCTCAGGAGAGACTAGATTGTGAGGTAGCTATATTGGGGTTTACCTCTGTTACCACCATATTACCAGAAATAGGCACGATATGTAGTTCACTTCTTGGAGTTTGAGTCTTGTTTTTAGCAAAAGTTGCTATTCAGCTGTTAGACAGAGGGACAGCTGGTGACAAGACAATTACTTGTAAAGTATTGAGTGTTTTCTGATTAAAAGGATCTTGATAGAACTCTGAGTAGTTGACACTCTTGACCATGTCAGATATAGTTGGTATGAGTGGAGAGGAAAAAGAAAGGAAGTAAATCATCATGAGAAAATCTGTTCTTAGTTTTAAGATTCATAATAATATTAGTTTGTTAGATGGAAAATATAGAAGACAGACACATGTAGGAGTAGAAAGAATAGAAGCCAAGGAATAAAGAGGTGAAGACATTGACATCTTGGTTAACAGTAGAGTCAAAAGAAGAGTTAAGATCTCTTCTCAGGCATCATTAATAAGGTTTTCTTCTTGGCTTTAGGAGATGTGAAACTGGGTAAGAGGATGCAGGTAACAAAAGGAAAGAATGCAGAGATAGAAGCAGCAGAAATCATTGGAGAATTAATTGAAGTCTCATCAATAAATCCAGTCCGGTGATAGAGAACCATGGTTGACATTTCATGAGATGGATTCCAGGGACTGGAGAAGCAGCTCATGGAGTGACAGAATATTCCTGTTCCTCTAATTTCCATAATTATAGTTACTGCTTCTTCTCATGTGACTTCTAGGTATATCTTATCTAGGAGTACCTACTTGAACATATTAATTCTATTTTATTTACGATGTAGTGTGTGTGTGTGTGTGTGTGTGTGTGTGTGTGTGTGTGTGTGCAAATGTAAGTGCTACTGATATGTGGAGGTCAGAGAGCATTTTGAGAGAACTGATTCTTTCTTTTTACTATGTTGAACCTATTGATATATCTCAGGTCTCAGGCTTGGTGCCAAGCACATTTATCTCCTGAGCCATCTAGAAAGCCACACATGCATTTTTAAAACTGTAAGTCTGGATTATGGTGATAAAATATCCAATCACCAAAAAGCAGAGCTAAGCTAAGTAAATAAAGTGTTATATAACCATCCTCAGTTCTGCAAAATAATATTTGTCAGAATAATGTTTGGAGTAAGCAGTTTGTATCAGTAGTTAATAAGCATTTATTGAACTACTGTGAAGTTCTGGTCACACATGTTATACCACTTTGGCACTGCCAAGATGGTTTATTTTACTGGAGAACAGATATACAATCAATCCTTTTATGTAAAAAAATACAGGAAGGGAAAACACAATCAAAAGGAGCTGTGTATAATCTTGGCTGCAGTAATGCATAAAGAGCTATACGTTTGAGGGAAGTGAAAATGAATTATTGTGGGAAATATGACTGTGTAGAAACCTTAACTGTGAGTTAATTTTCAGAGCATGAAGAGAAAGAGAATGTTGTCCTTTCTCAGGTTGATTCATGGAAATGTATGTGGTGGTGTTCCACACACTGTTCTCCTGGAGTTTGCATTTACACAGTGAGGGTATTCTAACGTTTGGGAAGTGCTACAACATGCCTCATGTTTTGTTTCATGATGACATTTTTCTAAATCTAGTTTAGCAAGGAGCTTGCTTTTCTGCCCACCTCATCTAAGAGCAATGAATATTCGAGAAGCCTTGCTGGAAGTTGTTGTTCCTGTAGTGGTAGAGTTGGTGCCAGAGGAGAGGGTGTGTACTCTGAAGATCAAAGGATCCTCTGGGTGATATGCTCTGTGTAAAACCCATAGCCCATGCTGCCATCATGCCCTCTTATGAGAATGTTGTCATTTTGGCCTCGCATTCTACTGGAAAGCAAGGTAGGCTCAAGTAAAAACAGGAGAATACTTATTTGTGTGTTAGTGAACTTAATCTAAAATATTCTTACTTTACTGACTTAAAATTTATTGTTAGGTTTCTTTAGACTAGCAGTTTCCAGACCAAGTTTTGTAGTAATATGATTCATTATTTCCAAATAGCAGACACTGTGTGACAGGGACATTGAGACATGCCAATGCTGCCCTAGTCACACATAGCAATGAGTCAATAAAGTCAACTGTTCCTGAAATAATTGTACCTTCATCTTCAAGCTTTCTTAACCTTTATAAACAGCAGATTTTTCTTTTCTTTTTTTTTTACATCTTTATTAACTTGGGTATTTCTTATTTACATTTCAATTGTTATTCCCTCTCCTGGTTTCCAGGCCAACATCCCCCTAACCCCTTCTCTACCCCTCCCCTTCTCTATGGGTGTTCCCCTCCCTATCCTCCCCCCCATTACCACCCTCCCCCTCAACAATCACATTCACTGTGGATTCAGTCTTGGCAGGATCAAGGGCTTCCCCTTCCATTGGTGCTCTTACTAGGCTATTCATTGCTACCTATGAGGGTGCTATCTACCAGGGTCAGTCCATGTATAGGCTTTGGGTAGTGGCTTAGTCCCTGGAAGCTCTGGTTTGTTGACATTGTTGTTCATATGACAACAAGGATCTCAAGCTCCTTCAAGCTCTTTCAGTCCTTTCTAAGATTCCTTCAAAAGGGGACCTGTTCTGAGTTCAATGGTTTAATGATGGCATTCGCCTATGTATTTGCTGTATTCTGGCTGTGTCTCTCAGGAGACATCTACATCCGGTTCCTGTCAGCCTGCACTTGTTCGCTTCATCCATCTTATCTAATTTGGTGGCTATAGTATATATATGGGCCACATGGGGGGAAGGTTCTGAATGGGTGTTCCGTCTGCCTCTGTTCTAAACTTTGCCTCCCTATTCCCTCCCAAGGGTATGCTTGTTCCCCTTTTAAAGAAGGAGTGAAGCATTCACATTTTGGTCATCCTTAGGTTTCATGTGTTCTGTGTATCTAGGGTAATTCGAACATTTGGGCTAATATCCACTTATCAATGAGTGCATACTATGTGTGTACTTCTGTGTTTGGGTTACTCACTCAGGATGATATTTTCCAGTTCCATCCATTTGCCTATGAATTTCCTAAAGTCATTGTTTTTGATAGCTGAGTAATATTCCATTGTGTAGATATACCGGATTTTCTGTATCCATTCCTCTGTTGAAGGGCATCTGGGTTCTTTCCAGCTTCTGACTATTACAAATAAGACTGCTATGAACATAGTGGAGCATGTGTCTTTGTTATATGTTGGGGCATCTTTTGGGTACATGCCCAAGACAGGTATAGTTGGGTCCTCAGGTAGCTCAATGGCCAATTTTCTGAAGAACCTCCAGACTGATTTCCAGAATGGTTGTACCAGTCTGCAATCCCATCAGCAATGGAGGAGTGTTCCTCTTTCTCCAAATCCTCGCCAGCATCTGCTGTCACCTGAGTTTTTGATCATAGCCATTCTCACTGGTGTGAGGTGGAATCTCAGGGTTGTTTTGATTTGCATTTCCCTTATGACTAAAGTTGTTGAACATTTCTTTAGGTGTTTCCCAGTCATTCGGCATTCCACAGCTGTGAATTCTTTGTTTAGCTATGAACCCCATTTTTAATAGGGTTATTTGTCTCCCTATAGTCTAACTTCTTCTGTTCTTCGTATATTTTGGATGTAAGCCCTATATCAGTAGTAAAATTGGAAAAGATCTTTTCCCGATCTGTTGGTTGCCATTTTGTCCTAATAACAGTGTCCTTTACCTTACAGAAGCTTTACAGTTTTATGAGATCCCATTTGATGATTCTTGATCTTAGAGGATAAGCCATTGATGTTTTGTTCAGGAAATTTTCTCCAGTGCCCATGTGTTCTAGATTCTTCCCCACTCTTTCTTCTATTAGTTTAAGTGTATTGGATTTGATGTAGAGGTCCTTGACTACTCGGACTTAAGCTTTGTACAGGGTGATAAGCATGGATAGACCTGCATTCTTCTACATGTTGACCTCCAATTGAACCAGCACCATTTGCTAAAAATGCTGTCTCTTTTCCATTGGATGGTTTTGGCTCCTTTGTCAAAAATCAAGTGCCCATATGTGTGTGGGTTCATTTCTGGGTCTTCAATTCTGTTCCATTGGTCTATCTGCCTGTCTCTGTACCAATACCATACAGTTTTTTTTAAATCACTATTGCTCTGTAATACTGCTTGAGTTTAGGAATAGTGATTCCCCCAGAAGTCCTTTTATTGTTGAGGATAGTTTTAGCTATCCTGGGTTTTTTGTTATTCCAGATGAATTTGCAAATTGTTCTGTCTAATTCTCTGAAGAATTGTGTTGGAATTTTGATGGGGATTGCATTGAATCTGTAGATCGTTTTTGGTAAAAAAGTGATTTTTACCATATTAATTTTTACTATATTAATTTTACTATATTAATCATTCCAATCCATGAGCATGGGAGATCTTTTCATTTTCTGAGATCTTCTCCAATTTCTTTCTTCAGAGGCTTGAAGTTTTTATCGTACAGATCTTTCACTTGCTTGGTCAAAGTCACACCAAGGAATTTTATACTATTTGGGACTATTATGAAGGGTGTCATTTCCCTAATTTCTTTCTAGGCTTGTTTCTCTTTTGTGAAGAGGAAGGCTACTGATTTATTCCAGTTAATTTTATACCCAGCCACTTTGCTGAAGGTGTTTATCAGGTTTAGTAGTTCTCTGGTGGAACTGTTGGGATCACTTAAATATACAATCATATCATTTGCAAATAGTGATATTTTGTCTTCTTCCTTTCCAATCTGTATCCCTTTAATCTTTTTTTGTTTTCTGATTGCTCTGGCTAGGACTTCCCGAATTGTATTGAATAAGTAGGGAGAGAGTGGGCAGTCTTGTCTAGTCCCTGATTTTAATGGGATTGCTTCAAGTTTCTCTCCATTTTGTTTAATATTAGCTAGCTGTTTGCTTTATGTGGCTTTTCCTGTGTTTAGGCATGGGCCTTGAATTCTTGTTCTTTCCAGGATGGTCTGATAGGACACATGGGATTATTTCTATCTTTCTGTATCTGTTGAGGCTTGTATTATGACCGATTATATGGTCAGTTTTGGAGGAAGTACCATGAGGTGGTGAGAGGAAGGTGTATCCTTTTGTTTTAGGATAGAGTGCGCTATAAATATCTGTTAAATAATTCGGTACATGACTTCTCTTAGTCTGTCTATGTCTCTGTTTAATTTCTGTTTCCATGATCTGTCCATTGATGAGAGTGGGGTGTTGAGATCTCCTACTACTATTGTGTGAGATGCAATGTGTGCTTTGAGCTTTAGTAACGTTTGTTTTATGTATGTAGTTGCCCTTGTATTTGGAGCATAGATATTTAGGATTGAGAGTTCATCTTGGTGGACTTTTCCTTTGATGAATATGAAGTGTCCTTTGTTATCTTTTTTGATGACTTTTGGTGGAAAATCGATTTTATTCAATATTAGAATGGCTACTCCAGCTTTGTTGTTGTAAAAATATAAAAAATAAAAAAGGTATTGTTGTCTTTTACCTGCTTGATCTGCAACGCGGTGCCTAAAATATCTGCTAGATATCTTGGTGGAAACACATCCCAGCCGCACACTTTCCTACACTCAAACCCTCACATAATCCAATTGGTAAGATATAATTGCCCACATAAACATACAAAGCCCGGTACTGTCCATTCCTTGAGAACATTAACAACCTGTAAATACACAGAGCAGAATCTTAACATCACCTGCCATCTTGTCCTGCCATGGCTTCTCTCTCTCCTCTCTTCTTCTCTTTCTCTTCTCTAGTCTCCTCCTCTTCCTTCAAACTTCTCTCCCGCCCATCCTTCCTTCTCCTCCAATGATACACCTCCTTCTGTCCTGCACCTGCCCCACACCTGTACTTTATAAATTCAATGGGGATGTGGTTCTGGTGAAGTCACCTAAGTTCTGAGTACATGACTAGGCAGCTGTCTTTGGGGCAGTGGAATTAGCATCAAAATACAGATAACTTCAGGGCAAACCACAACATTTCCCCCTTTTTGTCCAGTTAAAAAGCCTTTTCACTTATATATAAATTGAGTACAATTATTACCATTCTACAATTTATAAAGCATATGATATAATCAACACCCAATCCATCACTATATCAGTTAGACAGAACATTTAGTTATTCATTCAAGCTTGAGAAAGGCTTAAAATCTATATTATATCTTGGCTAGCTTGTATACTATCTGATAACTATCCAATAAAATATGTACATTTAGAGTTAAACAGCCTGATAGGCTATGAGACTATAACGTCTTCAACCCCGTCAGAAATCTGAGACTAACCAAATATCTATACACAAAGGAAGCTTAACACAGCTTCCAGAACTGAGAGGTTGTAGAGACAAATCTCCACTAGCACAGTCCGCTGTTAGCAATATGTGAGCACAAGTCTTCAGCCTTCTGGCCCAAAATCAACTGACAGACTCTTGAAATGCAGATTTTGAAGGGCTAATCACCCTGTCTTGGCAGAGCTTATCAGTCAACTATTCTGCATAATTTGTCCTTTTCTGGACAGTATTAGTCTGCAGATGAAACAGGCAGCTTTGTGCAGTGGCTGCCTAGTCACACAGTATTGCCTCACCTGGAGGTAGAGATGTTCACATTCTTCATAAAATCCACCAAACAGATATGTCTCAACAAAAGATAAATAACTTTAAATCTCAAATTTTGTGGATTTCTGACATTTTTGAAAACCATCTACCTATATAAGACAATCTATACTGTTGTCTTTATATCTTAATAATATATTGAAAGAACTCTCACAACGTCAGTAATATGTTTGCTATTTGGCCCTTAACTCACATGTGTAATCAACTCAGAAGTTTACACATGTAATGACATCAATAGAAGGACTGGCTCTAAACCTTGTACTTTTAAACTCTTTTAACAAATAAATTCTATACCCAAAAAAGATATGATTTAAGCTTAGTTACCAAATGAGATTATGACTCTACAATTCAATCTAGCTAATTCCTCCCTGTTAAATTACCATTTCTAAATTCCTCATAAAAACAACTTTAGAATAACCACTTTCAGCCCCCCAAAGTCCAGGGAATTGGGACGATGACTCCTCCATAACTTCTTCAAGCTGTACATGGGCGTTGAAATATCCTTAGGGGTGGGGGTAGGAAGAATGAAGTAAATGCTGTAGCAGGATGTGTCCTGACTGGGCCCAGCTGAAAGTCCTTGAGACCAGGAATCCAAGTAGGCACACTCTGTAAAATACAACTCTCAAGACAAAAGTTTAGAATCGAGATATCTTTTTGTTTGATTCTCCTGAATAAATTTTTCAGGCAGTCTATCTCTATCAAATCTGATCAGTATGACTCTGTGAGGTTTCCAGAACCTAATCACACTTTTTAAAAACACAAAGACAAAATCTTTCTCCCAAAATACTGTGTTCCTTAGTCTGAAACCAGAAAAGCTTGTATCTTGCACTCTCTCCCAGAGTAATAATATAACCATAAAACTCAAAGTCACACCCATCATGAAGATTAAACATTTTTTTAAAAAAGGAAGTAAGCTAAACAATGAGCCGGATAGGCTTTTGTACTCTGTGATATCGGGAAATTATCCCAAAGTTACCGTGGAGCCCACGTTAAGAGAATTCGAGCTTCCTGTGGTGGTAGATATCAAAAGTAACCACAAACCCTCGATAGCCGGCATCAATGAGCCATATGGCCTTTAGCGGTGTAATTCATAAAACAAACCAAATACCTTTTATCAATTCCAGTATCAATAAGCAACACATCAAACCAGGACTTTAGCCCAAAATATCTCAATCTGTTAAGCTCTCTGCCGGGAGCCACAGATTTTTCTTTAACCTTAATAACTTCTAAAATATATGCCTGCATTCACTCTCCTTGGTGTTACAGACATTTCATCACAACTCTCTACTTGGAGTTAGTAACTAATTTTCCCTATCTAAGTTCTGAACCATGGATGAAAATCCCCACCTGATTCAGGTAATCTCTTTACTCTCTTCTTTCTAAAAACAAACTCAATCAACTTTTAATAATACCTGTAATTAAGAAGTAGCTTGCCTAACTAAAATTTCAACCCAAAATTCCCATGGAGCCCACGTTAAAAAGACTTTCTAAACAACTTTCTTTAAAAAGCAGTTTTTAATCTCTAACTCTCTGAGTTGCCATTACTTATCACACAGCAGGGGACTGACAGCCTGCTAGGCCAGGCTACTAACCTGTTTCTTTGTTTGAATTCCCACCCTTAAGATACTACATGACTTAACATGGCACAGGCCTCCTCTTACTTAGAAAAGTTTTTATTACTTTCAACTCTTAGGATTACTAGGGGATTCTTGTCCATCATATTGGATCGCCATCTGTTGTTGTAAAATTATTAAATAGAATTAAATTTACAACAACACAGCTTGTTTCTTTAGACCATTTGCTTGGAAAGTTGTTTTCCAGCCTTTTACTCTGAGGTAATATTTGTCTTTGTCTCTGAGGTGTGTTTCCTGTAGGCAGCAAAATACTGAGTCCTCAATGTGTATCCAGTTTGTTAATCTGTTTCTTTTTACTGGGGAAGTGAGTCCATGGACGTTGAGAGATATTAAGGAATAGTGATTGTTGCTTCCTATTATATTCATGTATGGATGTGAGATTATGTTTGTGCTTGTCTTCTCTTTGTTTTATTGCAATACGATTAGTTTCTTGCTTTTTCTAGGGTGTAGCTTCGCTCATTGTATTGGGCTTTACCATTTATTATCCTTTGTAGGACTGGATTTGTAGAAAGATATTGTGTAATTTTGGTTTTGTCATGGAATATCTTGATTTCTTCATCTATGTTCATTGAGAGTTTTGCTGGATACAGTAACCTGGGCTGGCATTTGTGTTCTCTTAGGGTCTGTATGACATCTGTCCAGAATCTTCTGGCTTTCATAGTCTCTGGTGAGAAGTCTGATGTAATTCTGATAGGCCTGCCTTTACATGTTACTTGACCTTTTTCCCTTACTGCTTTTAATATTCTTTCATTGTTTTGTGCATTTGGTATTTTGACTATTATGTGATGGGAGGAGTTTCTTTTCTGGTCCAATGTATTTGGAGTTCTGTAGGCTTCTTGTATATTTATGGGCATCTCTTTTTTTTAGGTTAGGGAAGTTTTTTTCCTATGATTTTGTTGAAGATATTCACTGGTCCTTTGAGTTGGGAATCTTCACTCTCTTTTGTACCTATTACCCTTAGGTTTGATCTTCTCATTGTGTCCTGGATTTCCTGTATGTTTTGGGCCTGTAGCTTTTTCTGTTTTCCATTATCTCTGCCAGTTGTGTCGAGGATTTCTATGGAATCTTCTGCTACTGAGATTCTCTCTTCTATCTCTTGTATTCTGTTGGTGATGCTTGTATCTACAGCTCCTTGTCTCTTCCTTTGGTTTTCTATATCCAGGTTTGTATCCCTTTGTGCTTTCTTTTTTGCTTCTATTTCCATTTTTTTTTTTATTAACTTGAGTATTTCTTATATACATTTCGAGTGTTATTCCCTTTCCCGGTTTCCGGGCAAACATCCCCCTCCCCCCTCCCCTTCCTTATGGGTGTTCCCCTCCCAACCCTCCCCCCATTGCCGCCCTCCCCCCATAGACTAGTTCACTGTGGGTTCAGTCTTAGCAGGACCCAGGGCTTCCCCTTCCACTGGTGCTCTTACTAGGATATTCATTGCTACCTATGGGGTCAGAGTCCAGGGTCAGTCCATGTATAGTCTTTAGGTAGTGGCTTAGTCCCTGGAAGCTCTGGTTGCTTGGCATTGTTGTACTTTTGGGGTCTCGAGCCCCTTCAAGTTCTTCCAGTTCTTTCTCTGATTCCTTCAATAGGGGACCTATTCTCAGTTCAGTGGTTTGCTGCTGGCATTCGCCTCTATATTTGCTGTATTCTGGCTGTGTCTCTCAGGAGCGATCTACATCCGGCTCCTGTCGGTCTGCACTTCTTTGCTTCATCCATCTTGTCTAATTGGATGGCTGTATATGTATGGGCCACATGTGGGGCAGGCTCTGAATGGGTGTTCCTTCAGTCTCTGTTTTAATCTTTGCCTCTCCCTTCCCTGCCAAGGGTATTCTTTTTCCTCATTTAAAGAAGGAGTGAAGCATTCACATTTTGATCATCCGTCTTGAGTTTCGTTTGTTCTAGGGATCTAGGGTAATTCAAGCATTTGGGCTAATAGCCACTTATCAATGAGTGCATACCATGTATGTCTTTCTGTGATTGGGTTAGCTCACTCAGGATGATATTTTCCAGTTCCAACCATTTGCCTACGAATTTCATAAACTCGTTGTTTTTGATAGCTGAGTAATATTCCATTGTGTAGATGTACCACATTTTCTGTATCCATTCCTCTGTTGAAGGGCATCTGGGTTCTTTCCAGCTTCTGGCTATTATAAATAAGGCTGCGATGAACATAGTGGAGCACGTGTCTCTTTTATATGTTGAGGCATCTTTTGGGTATATGCCCAAGAGAGGTATAGCTGGATCATCAGGCAGTTCAATGTCCAATTTTCTGAGGAACCTCCAGACTGATTTCCAGAATGGTTTTACCAGTCTGCCATCCCACCAACAATGGAGGAGTGTTCCTCTTTCTCCACATCCTCGCCAGCATCTGCTGTCACCTGAGTTTTTGATCTTAGCCAATCGCACTGGTGTGAGGTGAAATCTCAGGGTTGTTTTGATTTGCATTTCCCTTATGACTAAAGATGTTGAACATTTCTTTAGGTGTTTCTCAGCCATTCGGCATTCCTCAGCTGTGAATTCTTTGTTTAGCTCTGAACCCCATTTTTTAATAGGGTTATTTGTTTCCCTGCGGTCTAACTTCTTGAGTTCTTTGTATATTTTGGAAATAAGGCCTCTATCTGTTGTAGGATTGGTAAAGATCTTTTCCCAATCTGTTGGTTGCCGTTTTGTCCTAACCACAGTGTCCTTTGCCTTACAGAAGCTTTGCAGTTTTATGAGATCCCATTTGTCGATTCTTGATCTTAGAGCATAAGCCATTGGTGTTTTGTTCAGGAAATTTTTTCCAGTGCCCATGTGTTCCAGATGCTTCCCTAGTTTTTCTTCTATTAGTTTGAGTGTGTCTGGTTTGATGTGGAGGTCCTTGATCCACTTGGACTTAAGCTTTGTACAGGGTGATAAGCATGGATCGATCTGCATTCTTCTACATGTTGCCCTCCAGTTGAACCAGCACCATTTGCTGAAAATGCTATCTTTTTTCCATTGGATGGTTTTGGCTCCTTTGTCAAAAATCAAGTGACCATAGGTGTGTGGGTTCATTTCTGGGTCTTCAATTCTATTCCATTGGTCTATCTGTCTGTCTCTGTACCAATACCATGCAGTTTTTATCACTATTGCTCTGTAATACTGCTTGAGTTCAGGGATAGTGATTCCCCCTGAAGTCCTTTTATTGTTGAGGATAACTTTAGCTATCCTGGGTTTTTTGTTATTCCAGATGAATTTGCAAATTGTTCTGTCTAACTCTTTGAAGAATTGGATTGGTATTTTGATGGGGATTGCATTGAATCTGTAGATTGCTTTTGGTAAAATGGCCATTTTTACCATATTAATCCTGCCAATCCATGAGCATGGGAGATCTTTCCATCTTCTGAGGTCTTCTTCAATTTCTTTCCTCAGTGTCTTGAAGTTCTTATTGTACAGATCTTTTACTTGCTTGGTTAAAGTCACACCGAGGTACTTTATATTATTTGGGTCTATTATGAAGGGTGTCGTTTCCCTAATTTCTTTCTCGGCTTGTTTCTCTTTTGTATAGAGGAAGGCAACTGATTTATTTGAGTTAATTTTATACCCAGCCACTTTGCTGAAGTTGTTTATCAGCTTTAGTAGTTCTCTGGTGGAACTTTTGGGATCACTTAAATATACTATCATGTCATCTGCAAATAGTGATATTTTGACCTCTTCTTTTCCGATCTGTATCCCTTTGATCTCCTTTTGTTGTCTGATTGCTCTGGCTAGAACTTCAAGAACTATATTGAATAAGTAGGGAGAGAGTGGGCAGCCTTGTCTAGTCCCTGATTTTAGTGGGATTGCTTCAAGTTTCTCTCCATTTAGTTTAATGTTAGCAACTGGTTTGCTGTATATGGCTTTTACTATGTTTAGGTATGGGCCTTGAATTCCTATTCTTTCCAGGACTTTTATCATGAAGGGGTGTTGAATTTTGTCAAATGCTTTCTCAGCATCTAATGAAATGATCATGTGGTTCTGTTCTTTCAGTTTGTTTATATGATGGATCACGTTGATGGTTTTCCGTATATTAAACCATCCCTGCATGCCTGGGATGAAGCCTACTTGATCATGGTGGATGATTGTTTTGATGTGCTCTTGAATTCGGTTTGCCAGAATTTTATTGAGTATTTTTGTGTCGATATTCATAAGGGAAATTGGTCTGAAGTTCTCTTTCTTTGTTGTGTCTTTGTGTGGTTTAGGTATAAGAGTAATTGTGGCTTCGTAGAAGGAATTCGGTAGGGCTCCATCTGTTTCAATTTTGTGGAATAGTTTGGATAATATTGGTATGAGGTCTTCTATGAAGGTTTGATAGAATTCTGCACTAAACCCGTCTGGACCTGGGCTCTTTTTGGTTGGGAGACCTTTAATGACTGCTTCTATTTCCTTAGGAGTTATGGGGTTGTTTAACTGGTTTATCTGTTCCTGATTTAACATCGATACCTGGTATCTGTCTAGGAAATTGTCCATTTCCTGAAGATTTTCAAATTTTGTTGAATATAGGTTTTTATAGTAAGATCTGATGATTTTTTGAATTTCCTCCGAATCTGTAGTTATGTCTCCCTTTTCATTTCTGATTTTGTTAATTTGGACACACTCTCTGTGTCCTCTCGTTAGTCTGGCTAAGGGTTTATCTATCTTGTTGATTTTCTCAAAGAACCAACTTTTGGTTCTGTTGATTCTTTCTATGGTCCTTTTTGTTTCTACTTGGTTGATTTCAGCTCTGAGTTTGATTATTTCCTGCCTTCTACTCCTCCTGGGTGTATTTGCTTCTTTTTGTTCTAGAGCTTTTAGGTGTGCTGTCAAGCTGCTGACATATGCTCTTTCCTGTTTCTTTCTGCAGGCACTCAGCGCTATGAGTTTTCCTCTTAGCACAGCTTTCATTGTGTCCCATAAGTTTGAGTATGTTGTATCTTCATTTTCATTAAATTCTAAAAAGTTTTTAATTTCTTTCTTTATTTCTTCCTTGACCAGGTTATCATTGAGTAGAGCATTGTTCAATTTCCACGTATATGTGGGCATTCTTCCCTTATTGTTATTGAAGACCAGTTTTAGGCCGTGGTGGTCCGATAGCACGCATGGGATTATTTCTATCTTTCTGTACCTGTTGAGGCCCGTTTTTTGACCAATTATATGGTCAATTTTGGAGAAAGTACCATGAGGAGCTGAGAAGAAGGTATATCCTTTTGCTGTAGGATAGAATGTTCTATAAATATCCGTTAAGTCCATTTGGCTCATGACTTCTCTTAGTCTGTCTACATCACTGTTTAATTTCTGTTTCCATGATCTGTCCATTGATGAGAGTGGGGTGTTGAAATCTCCCACTATTATTGTGTGAGGTGCAATGTGTGTTTTGAGCTTTAGTAAGGTTTCTTTTACATATGTAGGTGCCCTTGTATTTGGGGCATAGATATTTAGGATTGAGAGTTCATCTTGGTTGATTTTTCCTTTGATGAATATGAAGTGTCCTTCCTTATCTTTTTTGATGACTTTTAGTTGGAAATTGATTTTATTTGATATTAGAATGGCTACTCCAGCTTGCTTCTTCTGACCATTTGCTTGGAAAGTTGTTTTCCAGCCTTTCACTCTGAGGTAGTGTCTGTCTTTGTCTCTGAGGTGTGTTTCCTGTAGGCAGCAGAATGCAGGGTCCTCGTTGTGTATCCAGTTTGTTAATCTATGTCTTTTTATTGGGGAGTTGAGGCCATTGATATTGAGAGATATTAAGGAATAGTGATTATTGCTTCCCGTTATATTCATATTTGGATGTGAGGTTATGTTTGTGTGCTTTCATTCTCTTTGTTTTGTTGCCAAGACGATTAGTTTCTTGCTTCTTCTAGGGTATAGCTTGCCTCCTTATGTTGGGCTTTACCATTTATTATCCTTTGTAGTGCTGGATTTGTAGAAAGATATTGTGTAAATTTGGTTTTGTCATGGAATATCTTGGTTTCTCCATCAATGTTAATTGAGAGTTTTGCTGGATACAGTAATCTGGGCTGGCATTTGTGTTCTCTTAGGGTCTGTATAACATCAGTCCAGGATCTTCTGGCCTTCATAGTTTCTGGCGAGAAGTCTGGTGTGATTCTGATAGGTCTCCCTTTATATGTTACTTGACCTTTTTCCCTTACTGCTTTTAATATTCTTTCTTTATTTTGTGCGTTTGGTGTTTTGACAATTATGTGACGGGAGGTGTTTCTTTTCTGGTCCAATCTATTTGGAGTTCTGTAGGCTTCCTGTATGTCTATGGGTATCTCTTTTTTTAGGTTAGGGAAGTTTTCTTCTATGATTTTGTTGAAGATATTTACTGGTCCTTTGAGCTGGGAGTCTTCACTCTCTTCTATACCTATTATCCTTAGGTTTGATCTTCTCATTGAGTCCTGGATTTCCTGTATGTTTTGGACCAGTAGCTTTTTCCGCTTTACATTATCTTTGACAGTTGAGTCAATGATTTCTATGGAATCTTCTGCTCCTGAGATTCTCTCTTCCATCTCTTGTATTCTGTTGGTGAAGCTTGTATCTACAGCTCCTTGTCTCTTCTTTTGGTTTTCTATATCCAGGGTTGTTTCCATGTGTTCTTTCTTGATTGCTTCTATTTCCATTTTTAATTCCTTCAACTGTTTGATTGTGTTTTCCTGGAATTCTTTCAGGGATTTTTGCGATTCCTCTCTGTAGGCTTTTACTTGTTTATTAATGTTTTCCTGTGCTTCCCTAAGTGTGTTCAGTTCTTTCCTGAAGTCCTCCAGCATCATGATCAAATATGATTTTGAAACTAGATCTTGCTTTTCTGGTGTGTTTGGATATTCCATGTTTGTTTTGGTGGGAGAATTGGGCTCCGATGATGGCATGTAGTCTTGGTTTCTGTTGCTTGGGTTCCTGCGCTTGCCTCTCGCCATCAGATTATCTCTAGTGTTACTTTGTTCTGCTATTTCTGACAGTGGCTAGACTGTCCTATAAGTCTGTGTGTCAGGAGTGCTGTAGACCTGTTTTCCTCTCTTTCAGTCAGTTATGGGGACAGAGTGTTCTGCTTTCGGGCGTGTAGTTTTTCCTCTCTACAGGTCTTCAGCTGTTCCTGTGGGCCTGTGTCTTGAGTTCACCAGGCAGCTTTCTTGCAGCAGAAAATTTGGTCTTACCTGTGGTCCCGAGGCTCAGGTTTGCTCGTGGGGTGCTGTCCAGGGGCTCTCTGCAGCGGCAGCAACCAGGAAGACCTGTGCCGCCCCTTCCGGGAGCTTCAGTGCACCAGGGTTCCAGATGGTCTTTGGCTTTTTCCTCTGGCGTCCGAGATGTGTGTGCAGGGAGCAGTCTCTTCTGGTTTCCCAGGCCTGTCTGCCTCTCTGAAGGTTTAGCTCTCCCTCCCATGGGATTTGGGTGCAGAGAACTGTTTATCCGGTCTGTTTCCTTCAGGGTCCGGCGGTGTCTCCGGCAGGGGTCCTGCCGCTCCTGGGCCCTCCCCCACGGGAGCCCAGAGGCCTTATACAGTTTCCTCTTGGGCCAGGGATGTGGGCAGGGGTGAGCAGTGTTGGTGGTCTCTTCCGCTCTGCAGCCTCAGGAGTGCCCACCTGACCAGGCGGTTGGGTCTCTCTCTCACCGGGTCTGGGAGCAGAGAGCTGCTGCGGGCCGGGATCCGCGGGTGTGGGACTTCCGGTAAACACAGAACGTGCCCGGTTCTAGAGAAATTCTGCTTCCGTGTGTCCCAAGCTCACCAGGCAGCGTTCTTGCAGCAGAAAATTTGGTCTTACCTGTGGTCCCGAGGCTCAAGTTCGCTCGTGGGGTGCTGCCCAGGGGCTCTCTCCTATTTCCATTTTTAATTCCTTCACATGTTTGATAGTGTTTTCCTGGAATTCTTTCAGGGATTTTTGCATTTCCTCTCTATAGGCTTCTGCTTGTTTATTTGTGTTTTCCTGCATTTCTCTAAGGGAGTTCTTTATGTCTTTCTTGAAGTCCTCCATCATCATGATCAAATGTGATTTTAAATCTAGACCTTGATTTTCTGCTGTGTTTGGATATTCAGTGTTTGCTTTGGTGGGAGAATTGGGCTCCGATGATGCCAAGTAGTTTTGGTTTCTGTTGCTTGGTTTCCTGCGCTTGCCTCTTGCCATCACGTTGTCTCTGATGTTACCTTGTTCTGCTATTTCTGACAGTGGTTAGACCGTCCTACAGGCCTGTGTGTCACGAGTGCTGTAATCCTGTTTTTCTGTTCTCTTTCAGCCAGTTATGGGAATAGAGTGTTCTGCTTTCAGGCGTGTAGTCTTTCCTGTCTACTGGTCTTCAGGTGTTCCTGTTGGTGTGTGTCCTGAGTCCACCAGGCAGGTCACAGGGAGCAGAAATGTTGGTCTTACTCCTGGTCTCGAACCTGGAGTCTATTCTCAGAGCCAGGTTTCAACTCTGCGTAAGGGCAGCAACCAGAAGGGCCTGCCCCATAGTCACTCTGGAAACTGTGCACAGGGAGCCCAGATGGTGCTAAGCATTTTCCTCTAGAGTCAAAAATGTGGGCAGAGAGTAGTCTCCTCTGGCTTCCCAGGCCTGTCTGCCCCTTTGCATTAACACTTCTGAATGCTACTACTGCCTGCACTTGCCTGGCTGAAGCAGCTTCTACATCAAACTTTGTTTCAGTGATTTCCTGGATGCTATTCTCCAGCTTAGTTTTAACTCATTTTTAAAAGAGATGCTAAGTTTGTGCTAAGCAATTTCCATAATAAAATGTATGAATGGTAGTTCAATTTGTCATTTAAAATCCATTCCTCTCCACATAACTGCACTGGACATTACATTTTAACATATGAACTATGGGGGACACATTCAGACCTTCATTGTTGTGATATATAATTTCAGGATTCTCAAGAGCCAGAAGAGTATGTACTTGGAGGAGAAAAAGAGCATTTGTGACACTGAAATGATTTTATATATGGACACCACCTTTGGTTAGAGTGTGCAGAGTTAATTCACAGGGACGGCCATTCTCCTTGCAACCAGGAGACCCAAAGTCAGTTTGAGGCATAAATAGACAATGAGTGAGACTATAAATGACGATCACCCTTTCTTCTCTGCAAACATGGGATATCATATTAAAAAGAGAGCCTGTATTAGTTGCTAGCATTGAGATTTAGAGTTATCTTGACCCATGACTAATCATTTTACTCCTAGGAACTTACGGAGAATATCAGGTGTATTGTTTAAAATAAAATAGCTGTCACTTACTTCTTAAAATTGGATCCTAAAATTTCTCAGAAAGTCAATGATATTGTTTCATTTAAATTGACTGAGCTTTGGTTAGGAAGTCAGCAGGATTCTTGCTGAATGGGAAGTGAGTGCAAGCAAGGATATCAGATCAAATTAGTTCAGAGAGATTGGCTCCAGAACTGTTGTCTAAGCTTGGAAGACCCTAGACTCCAGAAACTTTTCATGACCATAGTAGAGTGTGAAATTGTAAAAAGATTAAGATACTGTTTCTAAGCAAATAAATCTCATGCCAGATGTACTGGCTTCACTATTTGAAATGTGAATGGCCACAAAAAGGGACCACTTTTCCAGCGCTTCCAGCATTTATAGAAGGTTGTCCTCTCTGAATTCTTTAAAAACATTCCTTGACTATTTAGTATGTGTCAGGGAGTGGGCACAAAGAGTTGGATGGATCTCAGAGGAACTAGTAAATAAAGTTTAGATTTGGGTTGAAAAGTCCAAGCAAGACTTTTATCATTCACAAGGATCCTGGGTGATCATGTCTACCAATTTCCATCTCCTTTAGACATAATAGTCTTTAGAGAAATATAAAACAGAAAACTGTAAAGGCATGGCTGAAGTCTCAGGCCAGCTAGAGTGCTAGTCTTGGATATACAGTTATCTTTATCATTACTTAAAGGAGACACAGAGCAGTCGGCAGGGTCAACCCTTAACCCCAAAGGATAATATGTCATCCTCTGTGTGTGTGGCTTTTTACATATACATAGATGTGGGTAGATTCTTCAGTTCCATGAGGTATTCTTTAAGTTGTGCCTTGTTTTGTAAGCTTATGCTATTTTTCCCTCAACTTCTTGTTATTTAATATTCACACAAACATCGAAATGCTTAAGTGCCATAAATATTTTTATAATATTACAAGGTCTAAATCAAGCAGATATTTAAGTTGTTCTATTCCAAATATTTAAAATGATTATAAATTTATTTTGCTTTACTCTTCTAAATACTTAATGGAAACCAACAAACATCAGACTTGAAATTCTCTTTATTGTTTTAAACATTTTATGAGATTTCCATTTTGTCCTTGGTGAGGGTGACCTCCAGTAGCCTTTTTCTATAGGCTGACCAAGATAAAGTTTCCACTCTCATCAGGGACAGCTCAGATACGTGGGCACAAAAGTCAGCCGTCCAACTAGAAGCAGTTGCTGGATTGATTCCAGTAGTAGTTGAAGGAAGGTAGGCCCATGTTCCCAATTTTAGTTCCTCTTCCAGACTACATCAGTCGAATAACAATGAAGAATTCACAGTTCCGTGGATCAGAGATGAGACTGCACCAAGCACTGAATATGCAAACAACTGGGATGTTAACAGACTGCCTCTGAGGAGCTTGCAGGTTGTAGAAATTGAATTGCAAGGCTCAGTTCATAGCTGACACAACAGGATGTTCATGCTAAATGCACTCGCCAGAGTCCTTCTGAGACTTGGAACTGTGGAATCAATTTTTTTTTGAACAAAGTGTAAGGAGTGTTCACAGATCATTTTAATAAATTCGGTGTTTACAGAGTTTATGATTCCTGCATCTGAGGAACTTGTCTTTATGCAGAAGCATGCAAGAAGTCACCCGTTTGTCTGTGGAGAGAAAGCTATTTCTTAGCAGAAGCATCTTCACTTGGTTGAGGGATGGACTTTGAAATCTGGGTACAGGAGGAACCATGATGCAGTTGCTCAAGACAAACTGTTTCCTATGCTTACAAATCGTTTGTTTCTAAAATGCCTAACGTTCATGTGCTGAATTGCTCATCTGTGCTGTGAACTATTGTCGTCTCACTTCAGGGAGAATGAATTCCTGACAGTTAGGATATTGAGCAAAAATCACTTTCGTAGGTAATCAGGATAGTTTTTGGGCATTTTGAATTAACAGCCACTTTGGATTTAGTTTTTGAAGGAAGGAAAACTTGAAGGAAATCACATCTTCAGAAAAGTTCAGAAATGAAATAAATACATAAACACTGGCCTTGTGGACCTTCCTTGATGAACTGTCCAGTACATGCCAGTGGCTGTTAGTGCTGTTGCACCTTCTAAAAACTTTAGATGAAACACTAGATAATCGAAGAAAAACATCTCAAGTGGTTTAAATTCTGATCTCTTCAGGGCATCTGTTGCTGGTTCAGCTTGAAAGTATAGAAGTATATTTACTTATGAAGTAGAAGCATGCCTCTGTGCCTTTAATATCCTCAGTGCTACAGTGTCTGGTATCACTTTAATGAGTGATACCATTATCACTCATTATTTGAATAAGACCCCAAATTGCCATACATGGTCCTTGTGGTTTTCTTTCTTAATAATGTCACCTTATCCTGCATATTCATCTGTAGGTGCGTGTGTGTGTGTGTGTGTGTGTGTGTGTGTGTGTGTGTGTGTATGTATGCACATGGATGTATATGTAAGCATAAGTGTGTTTTTGTGCATGTATGTATATATGTATATGTGTGCCTATACTATATGTGTCTATGTATGTGTGAATGTCTCTCCCCTCTCCCTCTCTCTTTGTGTCTCTCTGTGTGTGTCTGTGTGTGTGTGTCTGTGTGTGTGTGTGTGTGTGTGTGTGTATGCACATGGATGTATATGCAAGCATAAGTGTGCTTTTGTGCATGTATGTATATATGTATATGTGTGCCTATATGTGTCTATGTATGTGTGAATCTCTCTCTCTCTCTCTCTCTCTTTCTCTCTCTCTCTCTCTCTCTCTCTCTCTCTCTCTCTCTCTCTGTGTGTGCACTCATGTGTTCAGGGTTGCTAGTGTGCCTGGTGCATGAGGGTATGGCAGAAAATAGGTGTTATCTTTTACCTTCTGTCTTGTTTGATAACATTTTCTTGTTTGATGCTGTGTCTATCAGATTAGCCTCCATGTGAGTTGAGGTTTCCTCTGTCTTCACCTCCCATCCTGTCACAGAGGAACTGGGATTATGAATGTGTAATACTCTGGCTTCATATTGCTTTGAAGGATCCAAACAGATTCCTCTACTTGCATGGCAGGTGATCTACAGTCTCCCCAGGCCAACCTCCCATTCTTTAATAATTTAATAAGGTAAAATTCACATAGTCGACAATAATGAAAATCTATGATCATAACATTAAATGTGTTGATGTAATCTATTCACTAGCCTTGCCTAAATCCACAATGTGGTGAAGCCAGTACCCTTATCTAGCTGGACAGTATTTCCTAAACCTCAAAGCAAACCTCATCTCTAAGTGGTTCTTTTTGTCCGCTCTCCCTTGGCAATCAATCTGCTTTATGTTTCACCTGCTCCCCCCTCTCCTGCCCCACCACATTCAAGGTGAGAATTCTGACAAGCACTTTTCCTGCCCATGACCTCATCTGACAATACCACTCTGGTTCCATTTTCAAGATCATTCAATGTTGATTCTAGAGCGCAGGGCACTATTTCCCTTCAGAGTCACTAAAAGCCACTGTCTACTGCCTGTCTGCTGTCTTATCTACCTGATGCTCTATCACCTACATCTCTACATCCAGAATTCACTGGATTCCTCTGTGTATATGAAAAATGTGAATTGAGGACTTTTTCATTTATGAATTCTAGTACTCTTTACCCACCACTGTGATCAGATAAAATGCTCAGGGAATCAGTATTTGGGTCAAAAGCAAATGTCAGACTATACTTTGAACTCTGACAATCAATGCATTATTAGACAGAAACTAACTTGCCCCTGCTATCTGCCTATATCTTAACACTTTCTACAAAGGTACATCTGATGGGCAAAGTATAAATATCTTGAGACACACTGAAAAGCATTTGACTAAAAGTGAATTTTAAGTTGGTTTAAGGTAACCTTGGAAATTTAAATAAAAGTGAAAACTTCATGTTAGGGACTAACAAAGTAAGATAGCTGGTAACTTTTAACATTAAATTGACCAGAAGTTGTGTAAAAGGGACAGATGCATAGGAAAAAAGATCAGATCTGAACTGGAAACTTATGCTTCCTTTGGAAAATCAGTTATGTCAAATGATGTTTTGCTGGGACACACAGGTGAAAGGATGCTTTGCAAAAGCAGACACATGAAAGAATGTTTCCTTCAAGCAGACACAGATGAAAGGATGTTTTGCTATAGTAGACACATGAAAGAATGTGAGATGAAGGAATATAAATATGACCCCACAGGCAGAGGGAGCTCGAGCATTGGTTGGCTTTGCTTACCCTTGGTATTCTTCACTGAATACACGCATGTATCAGTTTGCTTTACACTGCGTTGCTGAGCTCCACTTGATGACACCATTGAGAGAAACTCACCAAAGAACTTCTCATGACATTCCCATGGGTTCTTGCTGCTTCTGTAGCCTCAGGCCAGTTGTTGAGCCTCACAGTGTCTTCAAAATTGCTGGTTTGTATGTGGTGACTGCTGAGAGGACTGGACTGTAGGTCCTAATTTGTATGTGGTGTTTGCTACTGGACTGAACTGTTGATATCCTGAGAACAAAGGTTGGATTCACCCCAAAGTACTATTTCTAAAAAGGTCTACTTCTCTGGTTCCCTATAACTTTTCTCTTCTACTACCTCTGATTGGTGGTGAGCTAGAGGACATAGTGAATCCTTATTAAACCTGGTTGAAAAAAATTCATGCCTACACCGATCTACAGAGACCTTACCCTAAATATATGAGTGTAAACCAAGAAAAAGCTTTAGCATGGCAGAAAGATAGTGTCCAGTGTGTGATTGCTGTTCAGAAGAATGACCTGCCAACCTTCAAAACTAAGCGTGAACACATTATTATAATCTATTATCTGTGGATCAGTGAAGTTCTTTCCGAATGACTTTGTTTTTTATTCTAATTGAAAACAATTGCCGTTTTATCCACCACAGCACATGTATTGCTATCAAACACAAAATTGGCCTAATAAGAAAGGGTAAAAAAAATTCCAGAAGTCAAGAGAAGGAAGGAATCTGACATATTGGAGAAAATCAGGCCATTCTGTCTTTCAGGGTGTTCAGTCTTGAGGGACTGAGATTTGAGCATCCAGGAAAGAGGAAGTAAGTCTTGAAGAGGAGAGAGGACTGAGAACCACAGTTTTCAGTGATTCCTACTCACTCAAGAATACAATAGAAAAACATGTTCTCTGAACGACTGGGTAGGGGTGTGGCCACAGTCTCAGTCAAGACTGTGTGGGAAAAGATTCTTTCTTGCTTGCGATTTGATAAACAAAGATGAATAGCCATTGTCAAGGTTCCTGGCGTTTCAGTACTTATACTATAGTAACTCCCAAATGCCAAGAAAGGAGTAACAGGAAGTTAGGTGATATTTGTTCCTTCTTCCTGTATAATCAGCCAGCAAGAGATAAAATCCCATATCTTTTTTTTTAAATGTGTTTAACATTTATTATGCCCATTACACTGAAAAAAAATCTGATTTAAACAATATAAATTTTGGAAATATTTTGCCTGATTTGTTGATTAAATTTTCAATTGTTATTTCTGAAGGCCTGTCACATACACACATAAAAAACACAGAAAATGCCCATCTTTATTTCATAATTAATATTATTATATGCTAGACTTGTAAGTTAATGACAGCCTGCCTTTGACAGCTAGGTATTTGTTTTCTTTTTTTCTTCCATTTAGTTCTGAGAACATGTAAGTTGAGAACATTTAGAAAAATTCTAGTCCCAATCTCCTTGCCCACATGGAGATATGTGGAAAAGAGCATAGTCTTGTGCAAGTCTCTAAAACATCTCTGGAGATGTTAGTTAACCAAAAAAGCCTTTTAGAAATTCAGACTTTGGAAGTTGTTGCTGCTGTGTCTTGTGAAACTTATCCTCATCCAAGTGTTTGCCAAGTCCATTGTCCAAAGAGATACTTTAGTGTTTTCATTAATGTCAGTGGAGAGGAGAACTTTAGTTTACCAAGTATTCATAAAGATACAGTGGAACCGATGCTCTCTAGAATCCTTTATTTAAGCAATGCTTTGGCACAATATGTCTTACTTTAAATCAATATAAAGCAAACAGTGAGTGGGAGCATTTAGAAAATACTGGAAGTGTAAATAAGCCTGTAGCAAAAGAAAGTCATTGAAATAAAACATACAATAGAAGATCTAAGCAGCATATTAAGGACATATGAATACAGAACAGGTGAGCTAGAGATCTGACAATTTAATTAAAGAGGCAGGGCAAGGGCAGGAAGACAAAGGGTTTTCAAATATGCCAAAAGCAGTTAGGTCAAATGCAGTTAAAATAAGAAGGTTCCCCATTTAACTAGTCTCTAAAGTCTATGAAATGTGCTAATTTGACATACAGCATCACAGCAGTTTCTATGGATACATGGAAGGTTTTGAAGAGGAATATGAGGTTTGTAATGGTTTGTACGTACTTGGCCCAGGAAGTGGCATTATTAGGAGGTATAGCCTTGTTGGAGTAGGTCTGTCACTGTGGCTATGAACTTTAGTCCCTCGTCCTAGCTGCCTGGAAGCAAGTCTTCTCATAGTAGTTTATTATGAAGATGTAGAACTCTCAACTCCTCCTGTTCTATGGCTGCCTGGATGCTGCCATGCTCCTACCTTGATGATAATAGACTGAACCTCTGAACCTGTAAGTCAGCCCTATTAAATGTTGTCCTTATAAGAATTGTCTTGGTCATGGTGTCTGTTCACAGCAGTAAACCCTAACTAAGACAAGGTTTAAGGATATAGATCACAGGGTGTTTCTAATTAATGACAGAGGGTGAAGCACCTATGATGCCATTTCACACTCCTACAACCTTCTGCCATTTATCTTACAGCCTGCAGAGATCACAGAGGAATTACCTGGAGACACTGGGAGCTTTGCCGCATCAGAATCACTTACTATTTTGAAGAGTACATCATTCTAACTCTCTGCTTACCTCTACAAACAGAATTTTAGATCAGCGTCTAGCATATAAATATTTTTTCTACACAGAAAGGGGAAAGAATCTACAGACCTCTGTAAATTGATAGATCATCTAAACAAAATCAGGTTCGATCACCAAATATCAATGTTTAAAAAGTTGAGGTGAAATTTTGAGATGATACATAGTAATTATAACAAACAAACAAAAACCCAACCCAACAAGCAGCTATTTTCTGAACCTAATGATCTATGTCAAGAACTGAGTGGATCAATCTTTGTAATATCGTGCATGGCCGATGGTGGGAGAGATGAGTTGAGTAGGGTAGAAGAAGCTTTCCAGAGTGAGTCATGGAAAGAACAGTTTAAAACAGATAAGACAGGATGAATGAGACTGGTATCTAGCGATGTGATCTCACTAGACATGCTGGGGTCCCAAAGGAATCAGAGACAGGAGCAGAATCAAATTTAGAGGAATAGATTCAGACTCAAGACGTTTTATAACCTTAAAACAGAAGAAACCCAATTATAAAGACACCATGGTAAAGTAAAAGCAGAAATACTGATAAAGCCAATGAGAAGAAAACACCTAGAGTAATAACCGAGAACCTCGAAGCAGTCTTTAGGTCACCAGTTGATTGCCCAGGAACAGCAAAAGAAGAATGTAGCACAGGGTGAATTTTTAAAGTGGTAGCATACCTGCTTATCATGTTGTTTCTCCCCCAGGAGGCTATAGTCCATTAGACTGTGGAATTATATTTTCTACATTATTTTTAATTAATTTTATCAAAGTTTATGGTTAAAAAATAAGGGCAAAATAAATGCACATTTATATATGCAAGCTACCAGATATATCCACCAGAAGCAAATTCTATCTAAAATACAGGAAATGAACCTGGCTGGGAAGTATATTTCAGGTAAATTTAGTCCTGGTATAGATTTGGAGATGCTTTAACTCAGCCCCAAATAATGTTGTCCTTATCAGAGTTGCTTTTGCTCATGGCGTTTAATCACAGTAGTAAAAATGTAACTAAGACAAGTACCCTGGATGTTATCTAATAAGTCCCATTGCCCTACCCACTGCCTTGATAAACTAAACAAACTTGGCATGTGCACAACGGAGCATGACTTGCTATTTCTGAGGTTGTAAACATCAAGAGACCTTCCAGTGGTAAAGGGAAACACGAATGCATAGGACTTTCACACCCATATGGCATGTTCACGACAGAAAGACTCATTCATAAAAAGAAATCTACAAAACACAGAAGATAAAACTTAAATTGGTAGGCAGAGGGTGGTACTCAGTCTCAGAAATTCTGGTAGCCAGGGGACTTCTGACACAACTCTTTGTCAAGAAGGGCACAACAGCTTAACAGGCTTGAGTTACTGAGAACAGCATCCACCTGCCTAACTGTCCTGAGATTGCTACAAAAGACAATCCAGGAGGAGAGGGAACCACCTTCTAGTCTGGGAAGAAACTTGGACTACAGGTATATTATTGATTTTTAACTTAAATTTATACTCTTCTTTTGATCTGTACTTTTAATTGTTAAATTGAGCTTTAGCCTGTGTCTTTTCTGAGTTGGCTGCTGGGCTGTCATATTTTTATCACCATCTACTCCACATTTTCTTTTCTGACTCACATATTTTCTTTTCATCTATTTTTCACACCCCCCTTTCTCTTTCATTTCATCACTTGCCATTTCCTTTTGTTCTAAGATCCTGCACCATGTTCTAAATGCCAATGGAGGCACAGGTAAAGTACACAAATGCCTTCCACTGAAAGTTAAGTCTGGGGACTTTGGTCAAATAATTGTTTGCCCTGGGTGGCCTGCAATCCATGCAGTGTGCTGCAAGTTTTTACTTTTCATGAGTTCTGGAGGGCTTTGGTGATGAAGATGTGTTCGAGTCCTTTCTGCTTCTGTGAGTATTCTTGTCCATATTTTTGTAAGTAATCAGAATAAACATCTTGGTTCATCAACTTAGACTTTGATGGTATCCTTGCTTGGTTTGATCATGAGGTCCGTCTCTGGGATGAGTACTCATTTACTCATATCTCGACCCGAAGAGTTTCAGGGCACACACAGAAGTAGGTCTTGCAAATAAATCCAAGTGACAAAATAGCAAGAAGATTCGTGGAAAGTAGAACAGACAAGCAAAACTAGAGGGAGAACACATTTCCCTCAACAGTACACATGAACAGAAAACGTAACAAAACACAACACTCATGAGACAAAAGTTCATGATTGTGCCTCCAGAATCTAGCAACTTTTTAACCCTAAAAATTCAGAGATGATAAAAGATAAGCTCATAGCAATGTTAGAATCCTGGCTTTAAAGGGTCAGGGCTTACAGAGAGAACTGAAGCATGAGGATAAAGGAAGGGAGTCCATTCAGTAGGCTGATAAGAAAGTAAGAAGAACATGTTCAGTGATAGGTAATTTGAACTTGCAGATTCTCCAAAAGTAACCATGGAAATATAAGAAATGAACATCGTGCAGATAACTCAATGAAACATCAACAGAAAAGGGCAAGCAAAGGGTGAATTTCAGAAATGAAGGCCAAGGTTGCATTGAATAATAATAACCATGTAAAAGACTCATGTAAAAAATTATGAGAATGAGCAAAACCTCTAAGAATCTGGAACAAATTTAAGAGTCTAAACCAAATATTTTATGGGACAAAAGTCAGCACTGTGATAAATAGTAAAAGCATCATCAAGGTATTCAATAAAATTATAGTAGATCAGGATACATACAAACTTAGAGGAGTAATAACTCAAATAGACAGTGAAGAACCTTTCCATAATCCGTGATGAAACTCTCCATGAGTAATATGATAGTCAGTATGTCAGAGCTACACCACAAGATTAACTAATAATTTATTAGCTAGCCAGAGATTTATGTTTCTGGAAGTGACCTGAAGCTCAGCATTTATGGGGAGAGACATCACAAAATGAGCCTGAGGTGAGCTAGGCCTACTAGGAAGCTGATTCAACATAGCATGCCAGGAACATTATGTTTTATCTCCCACAGAGCAATAGGAACCATTACAGGCCAGTGGGCCTTCACTTCGCAGAGTTCATCTGACTTCGGGAAGACAGGGTGAGTGAGAGAAGACAGTGATGTGTTAACTGTTTACTGAGTATTCCGGAATTTAAGTGGATGCCACTTGACATTGCAGTGAACTTATCTTTTGTCATCTCTTATTTTTTTTAGGGTTAAAAAGTTGCTAGCTTCTGGAGGTACAATCATGAATTTTTGTCTCATGAGTGATGTATTTTGTTACGTTTTCTGTTCTTGTGTACTGTCGAGAGGAATGTGTTCTCCCTCCAGTTTTCCTTGCCCCTATAAATGGCTTACATACTACACATTCAGTAAGTATCTGGAGAACTATCGCTTTAAAGAACTTCCTTTCCTGTAGCTTAGTATAAACATTCAAAAGCAACACTGCTGTAGAACTTTATTTAGGTTATCTCTTATGGCTAAATGTTTTCCTTAAGAAAGAACCCAGATAGCAATAGTAGTCTGTCACTAAGTGTGCCAATGGGGATGAAGAAGAGGGCATGGTAAAATAGCAAAGACATTTAACTAAGGACTTTGCTACAAACTATCATGACCCCAATCATTGCCCATTGACAAAGTGATTTGAATACAGCAGTGTTGCTCAATAATATGCTGGAGCAAGGCCTTTATGATAAGCAATCATCAACACTATCAGTGCAATAGTCAACAGACATTATGACTGTACAATCAGCTTCTCACCTCATTCTCTACAAGTGCTGTGTCACTGTTATCCTGATCACGGAAGACATCACCCTCACATTCACTGACCACAATGCCTGCAAGTGGAATTAATCAGCTGCCTACCTGTTGGCTTTGAAATAATGATTATTATTTTACCAATCTTTTGTTAATCAAAGTTTGTTAATATTTTCTAACAAGGCGAGCAAAAAGATCAACAATTTTATGTGCATACTAGTATGGCTAGTGGATGAGAATTGACCGTCCACATTACATTAAACTGAGATCATCCTAGAATTACTTTTCTCTCTCATGTGCAGTTAAAGCACCAGACCAAAGCACATGAAGAAAAACCAATTTGGAGTGAATGATGTGCACGGGAAAACATCTATTGGAGATCATGGAACCCGGGCTTCTCAGCTGAAAGCATTTACAACTGGAAGCAGATGGGGATAAGCAACAGTTTCGATCCTCTACTGTTCAGCCCCACAGTTTCCACCTCTGGAAGATGTGCCCCAGGACCCTGACTGCCTATTCGAATGAGGATACTACTGCATACTTGACCCAGAATTTTAAGGTACTAATAGGCTGTGATCACACCACTTGCAGTGATGAACTGACATACACCACAGTGAATGTAAAGGATCACTGCTTAACAGAAGGGACCAAAACACCATCTTTTCATTTGACTCAGAAAAGGATTTGATAAAATCTAACATCTTTTAAAAATTTCTTTTAATTTTTTTAAACTCCAGATTTTATTCCCTTCTAGGTCCACTCTCTGACTGTTCTTCACCTCCAACCTTCCCCACCACCCCATCTCCACGACTATGTTCCCACCCCTCCACCCCCAGCCCCCGCCACCCACCCTCACACCCCACCAGACCTCCAGTAACTTGAGGGTTAGGTGTTTCTTCTCTGACTGAACCCAGAACGGTCAGTCCTCTGCTCTATATGTGCTGGGGGCCTCATATCAGCTGGTGTATGTAGTTTGTGGTCCAGTGTCTGAGAGATCTTAGGGATCCAGATTGAGACTGCTGGTCCTTTTACAGGGTGGTCCTACTCCTCATATTCTTCCAGCTTTTCCCTAATTCAACCACAGAGGTCAGCAACTTCTGCTCACTGGTTGGGTGCTGGTATCTGCATCTGACTCTTTCAGCTGCTTATTGACTCTTTTGGAGGGCAGTCATATCAAGTCCCTTATTGTGAGCACTCCATAGCTTCAGTAATAGTGTCAGGCCTTAGGGCCTCCCCTTGAGCTGGATCCCACTTTGGGCCTGTTGCTGGACTTCCTTTTCCCCAGGCTCCTCTCCATTTCCATTCCTGCATTTCTTTCAGAAAGGAACAATTATAGGTCAGAGTTTTGACTGTAGGAATGGGAACCCCATTCTTCACTTGATGCCCTGTCCTTCTGCTGGAGTTGGGGTCTACAAGTTCCCTTTCCCCACTGTAGGGCATTTCATCTAAAGTCCCTCTCTTGGAGTCTCTCACCTCCCAGGTCTCTGGTACATTCTGAAGGGTCCTACCAACCTCCTACCTCCCAAGGATGCCTGTTTTAATTCTTTCTGCTGGCCCTCAGGGCTTCAGCCTCCCCTCACCCAATACCAAATCATATTCCTCTCCCCCCATTCCCTTTCTCACCTAATGATCAAATAAATCAACAAATTAAGCATAGAGAACTGTTCCTCAACATATCAAACTCTTAGCATACTCCTGAGTAGAAATGTGAATTCTGTCCTCTAGAAAAATACACAGGGCAGGCAGGATGTTCACACCCATTGCCCTCATTCTGTGTCATATTGGAAGTCCTTATTCAGAGTACTAGCAAGAGAAATAGATGAAGAATTTTAAATAAAAATGTAATGGTCTAATGATTTCCATTTGTGAGTAACACAGAGCAACATGGTTTTGTAAATTTCAAAACATAAAGACTTCACACACACACACAAATGCAAGGACACACAAACACACACTGAATGGGGTGGAGAAAAAAATTTAGTCAAGTTACAGGATTAAAAGCAATATATAAAAATCAGGAACAACTTTATATTCCAATGAACTTTCTGAAAAGAAATGTTCACAAGAGGTAGGAGATATCAGACACCATGGAAAATCATCTTATTGCATGCGTTGAACTTTATAAAAATTTCTGTGATTTACCCATGACAATAATTAGGTGAACTGTAGCAAAGTGCATGAGAACATTCATCAGATGTACTTCTGTGCCCTTTGGTGAGTGAATAAAGGCTGTAAGGGTAGGTCTTGAAACAATCATTGACTATTTTGATATAGTATCTAAAGCATTGGTTAGTGTATAATCCCTAGGAAATATTAACCAAAGTTGGCCATTCATTCATTTTGTAATCAATATGTGAGATCTAAACCAACAAGGACTATTCCTCTGAAAGGTCTTTAAAAAAACCTGGGTTGGTTCAAATAGGTTCAGACATGGGATCACAGAGCAACCTGTGAAATGTATCTGTGAATGTAAGTGGCCTACAGCATCGTCTTGAACTAGATAGAGAAAAGGACTGAAAGAAGCTGATAATTCTGATGCTGGCATAGGTCCTCCAAGATCAGGACATTGATGATAACTCTTCCCCATAACTCTTTTTACTCTAAGATTTGTAGAACTAACAGATCATTATGCACCTGTTGCCATGACCAAAAGACATCATATTCCTGAACACCGTGATGATCATGGAGCTCTATGTCCTCCCTAGAACTTTGCTCCACTCAAGGAATCTTGTGATTTCTCTGCTAAATTCTCCCCTGGGATGTTAATCAAACTGACATTTAGTTTCCAGAATTTATGACTTCTAACAACTTTATTTCCAACAAATATTTATTGAGATAACCCATAAAGTATATATTTTAATGTTGTCTTTAATATAACATCTATTTACCTTGACACACATCCTTTTATCATTGATGTGTATCTAAAGAAAAGTTCATGAAATGATATTGACCTACAAAACATCCAGTGCAAAGGAACATAGTATATTCTGTTGTATTCTATTTTTTGAAATGCTGTCCTTAACCTACTAGGCTGATTTGATACTTTAGGAGCAAACTTTGCTCTGATAATTACTTTGATTATTGGATTATTTGGATAAAAATGAACACTATGTGTGGAAAATGAAATTGTATTCAGCCAGCTCAGGATAAACCAGCATAGTCTCTCTATCAAGCCAAAGGGAAGACTAGGCCTTAGAGATGACTTACCTGTACAACACCATCTGAGAATGCAATGTTTTTGGCTGTGCACAAATGGCTCATTCTGGTAACTGGGTCCAGACAACTTTTATTAAACAAGGTGGATTGTATTAAGTCATCAAAACTGTCAACCAAAAACATCTCTCACTTCAAAGAAAATTAGAGACAAGTTAATATTCTTGAGTGAAACATGAGTCGCTATGGTTCAGGAACATGGATTCAGTTTGCCCTGAAAGCAAGCCCAAATTTGCAAATGTTTTCAGGAACTTTTTTTTGGTAGAGGTTATAGGCATCTTATAACAGAGCAAAGTCCAGATACCACCAAAGTCCAACTTGGTGAACTTTAGTGGGGTCACTTATAAGAATGCAGGAGGTGGGCTACTTACAGGGACATAAACGACTCAAAGACAGCTGTATCACTGAAGTATGTACCCTAGCCTGGGTGACAGCTCCTAAACCTGGAACCTGGAGCACACTACACAGATTGGAAGTAGCTCAACATGTTGAAAAGTGCCCTCTCAAATGATTCACTTTGTCTAAATTTCGTCCAAGAAACGGATTGTTTTTGCTTCTTCCAGGGATCAGGTGATGTGTTAAAGTCTTCTTTGCAGTTCAGCTCATCTGAGGGTCTTCTTTTGCAGCTTGGTTTATCAGAGACTGACTCACAGTAGTCTGTATTGTTTACTCTTCAGAGAGAGGGACCTGGTGAATGTAGTCAGTTTCAGGGACTTCCTGAAACTATTTTGAGTGGTTTATCTTCTGTCTTAAGGTTATTCCCTGGAGGATTGAATGTTTCATTCACTACGGAAGCTGCCATAGAACAATATATACCAAAAGAACATCAAAAATCAAGGCATTTTCAATTACATTGTTGGTGTATCATATAGTCAGTCAAGGTGAAAAGAAACACATTCCCAGGCTCCTGTTCCTCCCCCTAGCTAAGTCTGAGTGCAGGGGAAGTGGCAATTTCATTGGGAAGACATTATCACTAATTCTTATTAACAAGAGCATCCTAAGAATGTTATCTTGTTCCTTCCATATCTTGTGCAGGAGCATCAACACAGAGAAGCATTGTATTCAAAATGAAAACACTACAGTTAAAATTCATCCTTTACCAAGTTCCCAGCTCAAAACATTAAGAATTTAAACTCTTAGGGGGCAATATTTACATTCCTTCCTTCTATGCTGCCTAGACTAAAGATTCAAAAGTGGAGACACTTCCCAAATCAGACATTATTTTCACTTTAAATGAATTTCCACAGATGGCTTTGGCATAATGTTCTTTTAGGGTCTGCGTGTGACAAGGAACTCTGACTGAAAAGTCCTGCACAGTTTTCTGTTCCTACCAGAAAAAGAAAGGGCAAAGACAATTTGAAGCTATTAATATAACATTAGTTTATTGGGATTTATTTTATTTCAGCTGGGGAAAATAGTCTAGGAAAAGAGCATTTCTCCCTAACAGTACTCTGATCTGCTGGGATAAGGATGGATTCTCTGGTAGCCATGTCAGGCAGATTCATAGTCCTCTCCTCCTCAGCTCCTTGGGAGAGTGAGAACATCATCATTGCAATGCTTTGTTCCCCAGTCTATTCCAGAAGAAAAAGTTACACAGTAGCCTAACAAGCAGGAAAAGGCAAGAAAACAAAAGGAGGAACTGGCTTCCAGGGTCTGGAGCAGCTGCACACACACCCTTAGCACAGGTTTGGCTCAGTAAATTAATTCATCTGCCAATGGTGTAGGATAGCCTCCTCTTGGAACTTGCAGATTCAGGAAGGATTTACATTTAAAGGCAAAGGCTCCCTGCCCCTAGGTTTTACCAAGTGAGTAGTGCCCTTCCTGCCCTGTCTGGCCATCCAATCATATGCCGATATGCAGGCAGATAAAAAGGAGCAAGTGCTCTTTCAGAACCAATTTGCTGAGCCTGTCACCTGTGTTCCAGGAGCCAAACCAGCAATGTCTTCCCCTGCACAGCCTGAAGTTCCTGCCCCACTGGACAACTTGAAGATTTAACACACCAAGGTGAGTCACTTGTGAGGGAGCTGGCCTTTGCCAGGGTCCTGGTTAAAGCAAAGTTTGGTTGAAGCCTTGGTAAGAGCTCTTTGCAAACACAAAGACAAAAAGCCTGTAACCTTAGTGGCCTGATTAAGCAGAGAGTTCTAAACACATCAGAGAGCTTCTCATAAGTTTTTCTCTTGACATGGGTCCAAGGGAAGGATTTTCTTCTGTGTTCAAGGCTCCTGTGCCAGAGTTCGGTGAACCATAGTGAGCAGTTCTATAAACTGTGCAGTGGGAACTTATGGTAAGGCAGACAAACAGGGGGACTTACTAGGGAAGGGAAGGGCTCTCATTCTCTCTCTCTCTCTCTCTCTCTCTCTCTCTCTCTCTCTCTTTCTCTCTCTCTCTCTCTCAAATGCACACTTATCCAGGATAATAACATATAACCATATGTTTGAGGCACAGTGTTGGTGTTGGAAGACTTAACTCTGAACACTGAACAGGGTCTATTGCCAAAACTCCCAAAGAGACTTGAATTATTTTTTCTTATTTGAGATATAAACTGTACTTGTTTACTTCTCCTGGCATTTTTACTGTTTTTGGAGAATACATGTCATTGTTAATTGTTAATTGATAAATATTTAGAGACAGAAGAGCAGGAGCCTGACTCAGGCTTTTTAAACCTGCAGATCATGCTGGGATATCATGAGGGGGCTATCTTAATTTTGCCTCCTGAATAGTTATAGCCTATATTTGTCAGATCCTAGGGTTCCAAAATTAGGAAATCAATATCACATATACTCCAGTGCATGTTAGGACAGTTACTAAAAGTTAGCCATGTTACAGCATGAAGATTACAAAGTGAGAGACTAATTCTTCACCTTTGTGGATGTCATTTTGACTTCTGAATTAAACAACAAAAACGGAGAAAGTGAGAGTTAGGCAAGAGCCAGATAGTCACTCTCAGTTATTTCTTTTCCTTTGAGCAAATGGAGGTGGCCTTGAAACATTGAAGCTTTTTGCATTTTCCAAAGCACCCAAATTGAGAGAGCTGCCTGGCTTACAGATTCTTTCCTTAGTACAAAGTCTACAGAGAGTAGTGAGTCTTGGCCATGACCAACACGTAGCTAGAAGTTCCCTGAGGTATGATTTCAGTGGAGAGAAAAATGCTAGATATTGACAAATGAGAGTATGTAAACTGTGGCTTGTCCATGGTCTCCAACAGCTCCCAGTTGTCCAAGGTTTGTGCACCCCACAGACAACAGTCTCCCTCCCTCTGTCTTTCTCATTTGGAAGAAATTCCTGTCGAAAATATTTACAGTCAAACTGTTTCAAGAAGATCAGAATTGTCAACTCTGCTTACATTGTATCGTAATCACTACAAGGAATTTGGTTTGCATGGTTCCAACTGGAAAGGTATTTTAGTGTCAGGATACCCCTCCCCCTTTATTTCACTTTTCATTCATGAATTTTGCTAAGATTGTGTGTGTGTGTGTGTGTGTGTGTGTGTGTGTATGTGTGAAGGAAGTTTCAAAGTAAAGTATCTTTTCTCCAAATTGTTTCATTTAGCACTTATTAGTTAAGATCAAGGTAAAAGTATTAGAAAAATGAGGTATTCCTTAATGCCCCATGTACAAGCACAGGGCCAGCAACTCCTTAAACACAAACCGAGTTTCCGGTTGGAAACCTTTTTGCTACAAAGACATTGCATAAGGACATCCTCGAGGGGATGACAAACCTAAATATTTTCAACCCAACTATGCATTTGGTGTTCAGGAAGTTCACTAGTTAATAATAAGCAACACCACTCAGGGAGTTTTTATTTTCTATGTATCTTCTCTATAAATCTGTTCTAGTCAGGAAGGATTTATATTTGATGTGCTGGTTATCTCATTTTTACACTTTGTAGTACACCAGTTGTATATCAATTAAATCTCAGTAGGACTTTCTGTATGCCTGTGCACTTCCCTTTACCATGCCCCAGCCTGTGCACTTCTCTCTTCCATGCCCCATTGGAGACCTGTCTTAGATTTACACTCCTAAGAGGGGTCGAAACAATGACTTAACTCAGCTCCTGGTTGCAAAACATGAAAGGGGAGGGTTGGAAGTACTTGTGAAATTGTTTTGTCTGACCAGTGTCTCAATTTCTGAATTACTTTCTCTACTGTTTTACTTTTCTTCTTTATTATAGAAAGAACCATATCAATCTTCATACTGGAAAAATTTAGGATCATTTCTTGGGGGTGGGGATGGGTCTCGGGCCCTTGGAATGTTTTAAGAATAACACCAAGTGGAATTGATTGGCACTGAGAAAGAAAATCCCAGGGCAGGTCAGTTTAAGGACCTGAGCAGCTACCCAGGAGAGGAGGAGATTGGAGGGCGAGAGGAGGAGGATGGGGGGGAGGGAGAGCAGAGCACCCCTTGCTGTTCAAGCTGGCATGAGCACATGACCAACAAGGAGCCAAGTGACAGGCAGGGGACTTTTCAGGGAAGGTATTACAAGTCCAAAAAGTTGTGGGAGAAAAAAAAAAACCAAACTGTTAAGAAAATCATGCCCAGAAAAAGAGAAAGAAGGAAAAGGAAAATATTACTTAAAAACACCAAAAAGTACTGAGACTTAGCACCCTACGAACATGGTCTAAACTTCTGCATCAGGGTTGGGGGTTTGGGGGAAAGAAAAGTCCAGCATCTCATTAGAGGACTATTTATTCCACCTATCACTATAATTTGCCTCAAGATGAGCCCAGTTTCCTAGGGGTGGTCGCTTGTCCAAAGCGATTAAACCAGTCCAACTGTAATGTTAAGTCTATCCAGGTCAGGGAGTCTATTCAGTTGACCAGAGTTTTTGTTTTTTGTTTTTTTCCTAGTCTAACAGTGTTTTATGTACTGGGAAAGGAACAAACAGGCAGTTTAATAACAAAAAGGAAAAGAAAACCACCTATAGTCAGAGGGTTGCATACTCCTATTCTTCAGTGTTTGTTTCCAAACAAAGCAAGCCATTGAAGGATCATCTTTTCAGTGGTCATTTCTAGTTCACTTCCTCTTTGACAGGGTAGATAAAATGGAGTTTAAGAACTATTTTTTTTAATGAAATATAAAAGCTTTCGTATTTGAAACCTCTATAACTTCATAAATCCCAGGGCACCCGACAATCCCCATCCTTCCCCGTAGGGGTTGTGAGTAAATTCAGGTGCCCTTCATCCCTGCTACCAAGCTTCTGCATGAGCAGCTCCTTTGGAAGTTACAGGACCCCTCATCAACTCTACTGCCTCTACCTGCCTCTGCTTCTTACAATTGATATAGAATAATAGAGCCCCAATTCCTGAGAAGGGGTAAACAGTCTCCATAGTTAATTGGTGCCTTAGGATTTTCATTGCTGTGAAGAGGCACCAGGTCCAGGGCAACTTTTATAAAGGACACTATTTAATTGGGACAAGGGAACAGGTATGGAGGTTCAATCCATTGTCATTAAGGCAGACGGGAAACATGGCAGCGTGTAGGAAGGTGTGGTGTTGGAGGAACTGAGAGTTCTACATCTTGTTCTAAAGGCTAAGAGGAGAAAATTAGGAAGAAGCTCATGAAGTCCACCCCTTTAGTGACATATTCCCTTCAACAAGGCCATACCTCCTAAGAGTGCCACTCCCTGGGCAAAGCATAGTCAAACCACTTCAATTGATAAGAAGCAGTTGAGGCAGGGTTTGTCTCATGAGGAATGACTAATATTAGCTATCTAGGCGGATGCATTTTTCTGCATGTTTTCCAACTCCTAGAATGTTTCTACCTGATTTTTCCAAATTTGTATCCCAATATGTTATTCTCTTCTTATTTTCTCCTAATTTTCTGCCAATCTGTCTTGCACAGTCATACTTTGTCTGACAAAAACTTCATCAGAGAGAAGTTTTGAGGTTTTTTTTCCAAGGACTTGAAGGGTAAAGTATTTTGAATCCTAGGATTTGGTAACTTGACTTACCATTCTCATTGCACACTTCTTAAATGATAGATGACTAGGAACTGTCTATAATTCCAATGCCATGGCAGCCAAGCCTCTCTGGCCTCCATTGACACCTACAATGCATGTGGTACATAAAACGTGCACACAGGCTTACACATATGAATAAATACAAATACACATATTTTTTAAAAAATTAACTCACCAAGCAATAATAGTTTTCATGCTCAAAAATGACTCATTGGCAAATAATTTTTGTGCACACAGGAAATAAATTACAGAGTTTCTTTCAACATTCTCACAGTGGCGCTATTACAAAGCTAAGCTTTCCTGTGTACAAATGGAGTGGAGTTAAATGCACATAAAAATAATTCTTAATGAATCTGCAGTTCGATGTGCAGATACTGAAATTCAGACTTTTCCAAGTGATCTAAAGGAATCTCTCATAAATACTATGACTTAATGACACAATAGTAAGACAATTCACAAGTGTGTAACCTCTGTGTTACTTTAGATGTTAAATGGGGCAACATGGACATTTTGGGGTCCGGGAAAGACACACAATTAGGTAACATTTAATACCTCAACTTTAATCTACAGAACTCTCAAACTTACAATGTATTTAAATTTGTTTTATATACCTTGGTTGCATTTCTATAGATCTTCATAAACAATGAATGGCATGATTCAGTGAGTCACGAGAAATTTCCTGTCATTAATCCTGCAACTGAGGAGGTCATCTGCCATGTGGAAGAAGGGGACAAGGTAAGTTGCCCAGCACCTACAGCTCCACTTTACAACAGGAGTCTGTTTCTCACTACTTTGAACTCGAAGTCCACTGAAAGTTCAATGAAATACATGAAAAATTGACTGCTCAGGCCATTGCGTATGTTTTCATTTGTCCTTGTCATAAGGAAATTTGTCAAATTTACATCTGGTAGCGAATAAATATTTATAATACACAGAAGTTAAAGAAACTAAAATTAAGAGAAAAAGAATCTTCATTAAAAAAACAACACCTCAGGCTATAGGTTTGATGTTAGCCTTTCTAATGTAACCTGGGAATTGAGAATAGGGTGATAGCATCCAAACTGTCGATGGTCTGAGGCTGCAGTAGCACAGTGAAGCGTGCACTATTAAATAACTTATATCTTCTAGGAAGCGCAAGGCCCTGGGTTCAGTCCCCAGCTCCGAAAAAAAAGAACCAAAAAAAAAAACTTATATCTTTTCCTAAGGGTTAGCATTAACATTTCATATGGGGCATGGGGTTTTAAATAGTAATATACTTAGGGTGTATAGACTTAGCCTTTTACTTGCTCATTCTTTCTCCATTGTAGATAAAAATTGACTCTCAGGAAGATTATGAACGAGCTAATCAATAATTAGAAGGAAACAACTAAATATCTATTAAAGTAAATGTTTTCAGACAAGTGTGAAAGAAAACTGGTTACTATTTGATGCCAGTTAATAAAAAGTTATGTTATTGATGCTTTAATGTTGAAACCTTGAATACTTAGCCCCTTGGAGACATCTTGTTTGACAATGAAATTGATCTCACCAGGAAAACAACATTTTCCACCTGGGTTCAGTAGAAACTTTGAGACATTGCTGGGGCTGTCAGTGGGGTCTACCTTCTTCCTAAGGTGCAGAAGGGAAAGCTGGTGACCATCCCAGCAACCTTGCCAGTGAGCAAAATCTGCTGTGTGCTAAGAGAAAACTAACCCCCCCAGAGGAGACAAAAACATATTCATACTCAGCCAAACTGTAAGTCATGTTACAGTACCAGACTGGTTGCCTGAACAAATGGCTCCTCTAGGGATATTGTCTGTGATACAGTCTGTGATAAGCAAGAACTTGTTTCATCACTACATTCCAGTATCTGTATCCATTTTGGAATTATTTAAAAACTTGCATTTTTAGAATAGTTGATGCTAATACAATTTGTGAGGGATCTAATGAAGAATGACTAGCATGGATTAGTGTAAGGTCGTAACCTGGTAAAGGGCACAGTCACAAGAAATCTGATATGCTGCACGGACTCATTAGGTCACAGGATAAAGGGTGGATTTGGAAATTCCATTCACTGCAGAATGGGGTGGCCAATGGCCATATCCTGTCTTTCACGGTTTCACAAGTGTGGGGCAGGAGCCAGAGCAAATGCATGTTAGAAAGTGAAGTGTGCTTGTGGGTGGAAGGGCTTTCTTTCCACTTCAGTGACTCCTTTAGGAACCAATGACTAATTCTAGGGCATGAGCTAATCGATAATTGGAGGGGGAAAATTAATGCAGACAGGTGTGAAGGAAAACTGATCTGATTACTATTTTCTCCATCTCTAAGTGAAGTTAATATGGTGGTATACTTTGAAGGAGAGAAGGAAGCATTCAGACCCTCTCTAACTAATTCAAGAGTCACTTGACTTCCCACTTTCATTTGAAATACCTATATACATTCAGCCTACAGGCTCTGACTTCAAAACTGAAATATTTTGTTTTCGTTTATATCACATGATTTGATGGTAGCAAGTCAAAGTTAACCTATACACTGCTTTCTGTTTCATTCCAATGTATTTTTAAAGTGCTAGGCCCTGAACAAAAATCTGCAAATTATGCATGTTGAAGTTAAAATGTACTACAAACAGTAAAAAACGTTTTGAGACTAGTAATTTTAGATAATGCAAAAATGTCACAAAATGGAAAACAATTGTTTAAAGTATGATTATTTTTATACATAACTGTAAGAATAAGTCATATGAGGTTACATGTCACATCCAAAACATAAATTAACATATTTGTGTCTTTCTATGCTGTCAAACTCTATTGAGTAGCAATAAATTCATAAGATTTAGCCATTTAAATTATAGCAATTTGGCATAAAAACCACACACCTTAGCAGCCTGCAAGAGTGGAAAGCCAATCATATCCCAGTATTAATTACTAACATTACATTTCATATTACATATCACACTGCAAATGCCTTTGTGCTTCTGTATATGAACATATGAGTTGCTAGTGAACACAAGTTGGAAAGCTGTCAGTATACTCCAAGAAGTTCGGAAGTGGTTTAGGAAGAATCTGGAACCATACCAGTGCCTGAGGGAATTTCTAGGGATTCAGCTGAGTCAGGAGTGAGAGAGAAACTGCAAAACTTGGCCAATTGGGTCCATAGCAGGAAAGGTCAGTTTGGAGAGGTGATCATGTACGTGAGCTGGCAGTCCAGTAGAAGGCAGTGTCAACAGCAGGGACTCCGTTGAGTCAAATAGTCCTTGTTTGTTGACACTCATTCCAGGTAGAAGATGGCAGCTCATTCAGAGTCCACACCATTTCAGATTTGGTGTCCATCACTTTATGGGGTCCAAGCAAAGGAGTTCACTCTACCCTGGGCATCTGATACATTCTTGGGCATACTTTCTTTGATTTGATTTTTTTTCGTGTCCACTTTGCTCACATAATTTTAATTCTCCCCAGTACACTTATAGGATGGTTCACATTCTATTCTCAGGAGTAAAGAATTCATCAGTCTGTGCTGGGTAGTTGGTAGACGGGGGAGTTTCTATGTCCACCTAGGGACTACAGTCATTCTCCCTGAAAATGAAGTCAAAGCTACTAATAAAAATGTACTCTTACAGACCAAGGCACAGGTTGAAAAACCACTGTTGTTCATAGTACGGAGCAACTCAATAGCAATGACTATTTAATAAAGCAGCCCTATTGATCATCCTTGCCCACATAATTGAATGTGTAAGTCAGATGTAGCATAAAATGTTGGTTCAAATTCTGCCACGTTTCTCTAGCATCAACTCTCTGTCCCATCAGTTAAAAGAGGGCACATGATACCTAAGTACAATAGTAATTTGTGTCAAAGAGAAGTTGTCTTTCTTCTTGGGGCTTAGACAGCTCTAGATCACCATCTGCCATTGAGGTGGGTGTCTGGGAATTATTGAAGTAGACTGTTACTTAGAGCCAGATTTTGAGGAAGGTTTTGAAAGTAAACAGACATGCTACTAGAACATTCTCTATTCAAAGAGAATTTCATGAGCAAAGGTGGGAAAGGGTGGCTGAGAGAGAGAGAGCAGGAGAAATGTAAACAGGAACCTTGCACAAGATAAATCAGGCCAGAAAATGTCAGACCTTGAAAACCAAACAGAGAACTTTGCTCTTAGGACCAGGATGAAGCCACCAGTTACAAGTGCTCAAGGGAACACGATAAGATAAATTACCCGACGATTAACCCTGGTAGCCTTATAGAGATAGTGGCAAGGGAAGACAATGAATGAGAGGCTGTTCACAATGTACGACAGAAAGGCCTATGTAGTCAAGGATAGAAAAGCTGAAAGAATGTGCTAGAATGACCTCGGACGCCGCAGCCATTTTCACAGCTGTGAGTCTTGTGGGATCACAGTTACCTCCATCCTGTGAGCATTTGCATGTCTGCCACATAGAAGGGGTGAGACACAGACAGCTTTATGAGAGTTTAAAGATAAGAAAAAATGCCACAAACAAGTTGTGGCACAAGGGATCTCAGTTTAGGATAGAGTGGAGCATCTGCTGCGTCCACAGATGCTACACTGCTGAGTTCAACCCTGGTACGTGAACTAGGTTGCTGTTGACATAGATGGTGTCAAGAGGTCTATCTCAGATGTGTGCACACTAAGTGCACGGACTGTTTTGGCCACTCTTCTCAAAACAGTACCATTTACCAACTACTTACCTGTTGTGGTAAATAATAAAAATGAAAATAATTGCCACAAACCCTCGATAGCCAACATCAATGAGCCATATGGCATTAGCGGGGAATATTCATCTCAGGGGCGGCCAGTTCTAGTGTGGCCACACTATCCCCAGCTACTCTCTGACCCTGGCGATCTCTCCTCCCCCATTGCCAGCTGCCCCCTCCAGGCTGTCTCTCTGCCAGCCAGGAACTCTCTGGTCCCAGCAACCCTGTAAAATCAGGACTCTAGAGGTCCCAGCAGTACCTGGTCCCCCAAGGCTCTGTGTCCTGCTCTGGTCTCAGGGAAGGCTGTCTTATCACAGCTCCCTGCCTGGGACTCTGTTCACACTCCGAGCAACTACTATAACTGGGTTATAGTCTCAGCTCCCAGCAACCCATTAAAATCAAAACTCCAGATGCTTATAATTTAACAATCAGACTTATATCTTAAGTCTCATTCTACAAAATGAGAATTTTCCATGTAATAAACTCACAACCAATGATAATGATATAAAAAACCCACCTAGGTAAGATAAATTGACCTATAAAAAAATCCATCGCTTAAGAAATATTCATACTACACTTGATCTTAGCCTAAAGGCAGAGAAGCGATTTCATTCCTTCCTGTGGCCGTTTAAGGCCACACGGATCGGGGTTGTTCTTCTTTACCTCCATGTTGGTTCTTCTTTTTCTTCTCTCCCACCTGACAAAAACCTTGTCCCCACCCAATTTCTCACCATCCAATCACAGGCCCTGCCCCATCCTGTGGCAGCCCTCACCTGCAGAAAGACAAAATCTACACTTACCCAGGATTTGTGCTCAGCCTCAGAAGCAGTTATCAAAAAAATACCTGTGGGTTATCTGTAAATACTGCATATGTTTAGCACTCATGATTTCATAATGTTTTTTCAGTGATTCAGGGAAATGTTCTTCTGGGATACTAAGGGATGCCTGTGTTTACAATTTGATAGTGGGATGCTCAGTTTTATGTTCCTCCCTCACTGTAGTACTGATAGCCAGGTGATGGACTGCCATAAGGTAGATGTATGTTCAGATGCATCAAAACTAAAAAGAAGAAATAAGAATCCATTTTCTAAACCTAAATATTTACTCTCCCTGCAAGATTAAATATCTTGTTTGAGGAAAGGGAGTCACGCCCATATGATGAAACCACAAGAATGGATTTATTTATACCAGTTTTTTAAAAGCAGGATTTCTTGTTTATTGTTTTGGCTTGTCTGGTTTGGTCTTAGGTTTTCTACAGGACAGGTTACTTGTCTCAAAGCCATTTTTCTCGCCAGCTCTTCGAGAGACCACAAAGCTCAAGAGAGCTATTATTAAGCAAAGGCCAATAATACTGACAAGACACTGAGCAGAGGGCTCCTTGCACGGCTTGTGTCACACTAGTTTGAACTGTGTGGTTTCAGAAATGACCGTAACATTATTCCCAAGCGACATTCCAAAAAGATGAAGCCCACTGCTCCCTTGATCATGTTGATTTCTGGGGTTCCATGAATCAGTGAGTTCCATAGACAAAGGTTATAGAATAGTTGTTCTGTGCATGCTATTTGCCATTGATTTGCTGAAGGAAAAAAGTACATGAAGCAGTAACAGAAGGAGCAGAGACGCCTCCAGCAGACATGCTGGAAGCGACTAGAAGTGGTCTTAGTAGAGACCTACCAAGGAACGAAGCGACCATGGAATAGCTTAGCAGGGAGGTGGCTCAGGAAACCTAAAAGAGAAATTAGGTGATCATAAAAGTACATGAACAAAACCAAGGAAGCTAAGTGGTGTGAGTGGGACTTTATTCTATTAAGCAGTATATAATTAATAAAGAAAACTGTCTTCTCTCCTTAACCGGGGCCTAGAATGACTAGAGTGGATCACCTGGGAAATCAGGTGCTTACCAAACACACAGTGTTTAGATTTGAAGGTGAAACATTGAACATAAAGGTCACAGCTGTCACACAGGTAGTGTAACTGTTATTAACGTCTGTGCAACATTGTAGACATGAAGTTCTAAGGGACAGATGTAGCACCATGAGGCAGGGCATGTGGCTTACTACAAATATATTAGTCCTGAGATCTCCTGTCTGTTTTTGCTTCAATGTCTCTGTTTGTAATAGAAGGAATAAATTCGTCCCATTGCATTTTCTGAAAAAAATGACTTAATGTGTGCAAATTAACTGTAACGTAATTTCAAATAAAAAGTGTCTTCTTACAACAAGATAAAGTGACAACTATTACAACATACAATCTCTATTTTAAAAGTTTAACTATTTGATAGACAACTGGAACATATTCTAAATACATCAAGAGGAACCATTTCAACATCTCACCATGAGGTGTGGTGACTTAGGCTCTGTTTGTGAGAACTGTGTCATATTTTATTAGGTTGTGATGTTGTATTTGCTCATGTAGTATTTTGAATATTCTGAAGGGATTGATCTATGATTTCCAGGCAGATGTTGACAAAGCTGTGAAGGCCGCAAGACAGGCTTTCCAGATTGGCTCCCCCTGGCGCACCATGGATGCTTCAGAGAGAGGACGCCTGCTGAACAAGCTGGCTGACTTAATGGAGAGAGATCATCTGCTGCTGGCTGTGAGTATTAACCAAAGTCAATGGGAAATATGGGAGAGCTCCCAAGGGTACTCACTGTTTCAGCCAACAGTCAGTCTGGTTTAAAGACTGACTTCCTCCTGCTTTTCTCTAGAACTTCTGAGAGTCCAGAATCCAGTTTTATAATATTCATTAAACTTCTTGCATGGTCTCAGGGGTTATATATTTTTATTTTAAGTTAAATAAGTCATTATAGAACATGGATGGAACTGGTCTTTTCATCTTTGAAGTTCAGTAAAGTCAATTGAAAACAAAGTGGTACCCATGTTACAATTCAAAATAACTTGCTTTAGCGTTAGACTCTTAAGTGACCATGAGAGTCAAACCTTCATTTTATTAAAAAATATCAGCAACTTACCAATTATTAAGAATCATTTATTCCTCAAGGATTATCCATTGCTTAAAACATGTAAAAGTAGAATCTATACCTCTGTAATAAATGCATACTAATTAAAGTATTCTATTGGCAGAAAACAGCATTTCCCAAAGCTTAAGGCTCTTTCTGTTTGTCTTCATTGTAGAGGGAAAGTGTTACTTCTTCTGTCAGCCACAGGGAGAGCAGAACATGCATATAAAGAAAGTCACATTGATTTAATTTTAGGATAGTAGTGGACAGTATCAAACCTGTGCATCTTGCCATGTGACCACCCACTGAAATGTCTGATTTCAAAGCATCTTATAAAGTCTGCACAAAATGTATGTGGAAAAGAAGATACTACTAGATAAGAAAATGTCCAACTTCACCATCCACCCCCCTTTTTTGAAAATAGGTTTTTTTCTCATACTACATATCCTGATTACAGTTTCTCCTTCTCCATTCCACCTACTTCCTCCCTGCTCTCCTGTGTACCCACCCACTTTATGTATGTCATTATAAATGAACAGGCTTCTAAGAGATCACAACCAAACACAATAAATATAACTAATAAGATGAGACAGGAAATATCATATTAAGGTTGATCACGGCAACCCGACAGGTGGAAACAAGTCTGACAGGTAGACACAAGAGTCAGAGATCAACTTGTTCTCACAAGAATCCCATGAATATACTAAGTTAAAAGCTATAAAATATGCCGAGGACCTAATGCAGAACCATTAAGGCACTGGCTTTGCTTCTTCAGTCTCTCTGAGTTTATATGCACCTTCCTTAGTTGAGTTAGAGAACAATGTTCTTCTGGTGTCCTCATTTCCTTTGACTCTTACATTATTTCTTTTGTACTGCATGATTCCCTGAGTTCTGAGGGGAGGCATTGTTGAAATAACTATGACACAATTTCCCAAACAGGTTTGTGATAGAAACTTGCTAAGACAAATCCCTAATAAAAGTTGCTAGTGTTACAATTGTTTGAATAGACATAAACATGTGTTACAATTGTGTGAACCAACCACTTATATGAGAAGAATATGATACTTATTCTAGCATTGTTAATAGTTGAAAACATGAAACTATTGCCACAGTAGACATCAAGTATAAACTAGTTGGTACTCAGATAGAAAAAAGATACTAAGAGTCATTTTCACAGCTGATTGCTTATGTGACCAGTTCTTAGACACTGCTTAACCAGGACACATTTACAATCTGACAGAAAAGGGACCAGAATCAGACAATTAGAATCTTATCATCTCTCCCAACAGGATCTTGCTGTGTGACCACAAATAAGTCATTTGATTGTTCCTCAAGTTGTTTGATTTAAAAAGCACTAGATTTAAGATTTCTTGTATTTCTAAAGCTCTCTAGTACATAAGTGCTAAAAAACATTCACTGTATATTCTTGATAAAATTTTTATTGTTAAGAGTTTAGTTTAGACTTTGACATTCTTTTGTTTTCAGACAATGGAATCAATGAATGCTGGAAAAAATCTTTACTCATGCATACATGTTGGATACAGAGGTCAGCATAAAAGCCTTAAAGTACTTTGCAGGCTGGGCAGACAAGATTCATGGCCAAACAATACCAAGTGGTGAGTACATGTGGGAAACTGGCAGCATGACGGTAGAGGAGAGGCCACTATGCGGAGCTGGGTACCTTCAAATTGTCCCTGGTAGAGGCATTAATCAATTAGGTAAATTATTATTTTCCTCTTCATTTTGATCCAACACATGCTCTGATGCTGGAAGTTATGTTAAGAGTCAAATGTTCATAGTTCAGATAGTATTAAAATACAAACATTACCATAGGTCCAACTACTAATTTGAGGGAGATGTTTCAGGGATGAAACTTTTCAAAGATGGCTGCTGAAATTATTTATTTGGGATTCATTCCCATGAACATTTGTGACTACTCTATAGTATTATTGCCTGAGTCTTTCCTTGCAGAGGAAGAGTAAACTGTGTCTATCAGTGACTGTTCAAGCCTGATGCACTTAGACCATTGTAATTCACCAACCCAATTATTTACACCAATGTGTTCCAAATGGTTCAAGTCAAGATAAGAGTATGATTACTAGCTGAATTAACAGTCTTTTCATGGAAATGCTATGTGTTTCTTATTAAGGTAGACAAGTAGTAGCACATGCATGACAAATATTCCATGTGAAGAAAGAACCAGTTTGGGATGTAGTAAAGGTAGTTTCATATCTGAATTTTAATGACTTTCGGGACTCAAGTAATCCACTTCTAGTTCTGTTCCTGGTGGGCACTGCCAGTCTATGTGGAGGATTCAGTATGGAAGGTGGTCACCAAGAAGTTAGAAGATCAGGATGAGACCACGGAGGTACCATGAAGGGGACTCTTTTGAGGCTCTACTTCCATTCTTAGGAAACATAGAAGAAACTGTTTAAAGTGTATGTGGTTTCTGACATGAAAAGTACTTGCTGTGGTAGCAGTAAGCTCCTGTGGAAGTCAGAACAAAACACAGAACAACAGAATTTCTAAGGTAAGAGTATCAGAGTAAGGCACAGGACTTGGGCAAATCCAAATGGAAAAGAACTATGTTTCACTTAAGACCTATTTTTGTAGCTTAAGTCCAAGTGGAATTAAGGACCTCCACATCAAACCACATACACTCAAACTAATAGAAGAAAATGTGGGGAAACATCTAGAACATATGGGCACTGGAGAAAATTTCCTGAACAAAACACCAATGGTGTATGCTCTAAAATCGAGAATCGACAAATGGGATCTCATAAAACTGCAAAGCTTCTGCAAGGCAAAGGACAGTGTTGTTAGGACAAAACAACAACCAAGAGATTGGGAAAAGATCTTTACTAATCCTACAAGAGATAGAGGGCTTATATCCAAAATATACAAAGAACTCAAGAAGTTAGACCGCAGGGAGCCAAATAACCCTATTAAAAATGGGGTTCAGAGTTAAACAAAGAATTCACAGCTGAGGAATGCAGAATGGCTGACAAACACCTAAAGAAATGTTCAACATTTTTAATCATAAGGGAAATGCAAATAAAAACACTCTGAGATTTCACTTCACACCAGTGAGAATGGCTAAGATCAAAAACTCAGGTGATAGCAAATGCTGGTGAGGATGTGAAGAAAGAGGAACATTGCATTGTTGGTGGGATTGCAGACTGGTACAACCATTCTGGAAATCAGTCTGGAGGTTCTTCAGAAAATTGGACATTGAACTACCTGAGGACCCAGCAATACCTCTTTTAGGCATATACCCAAAAGGTTCCCCAACATATCACAAAGACACATGCTCCACTATGTTCATAGCAGCCTTGTTTATAATAGCCAGAAGCTGGAAAGAAGCCAGATGCCCTTCAACAGAGGAATGGATACAGAAAATGTGGTACATCTACACACTGGAATATTACTCAGCTATCAAAAACAATGACTTTAGGAAATTCATAGGCAAATGGATGGAACTGGAAAATATCATCCTGAGTTAGGTAACCCAATCACAGAAAAACACACATGGTATGCACTCATTGATAAGTGGCTATTAGCCCAAATGCTTGAATTACCCTAGATGCACAGAACACATGAAACTCAGGAAGGATGACCAAAATGCGAATGCTTCACTCCTTTTTTAAAAGGGGACCAAGAATACCCTTGGCAGGGAATAGGGAGGCAAAATTTAGAACAGAGGCAAAAGGAAAACCCCTTCAGAGTCTGCCCCACATGTGGCCCATACATATACAGTCATCAAACTAGATAAGATGGATGAAGCAAACAAGTGCAGGCCGACAGAAACTGAATGTAGATCTCTCCTGAGAGACATACCCAGATTACAGCAAATACATAGGCGAATGCCAGCAGCAAACCACTGAACTGAGAACAGGACCCCCGTTGAAGGAATCAGAGAAAGGACTGGAAGAGCTTGAAGGGGCTCGAGACCCCATATGAACAACAATGCCAAGCAACCAGAGCTTCCAGGGACTAAGCCACTACCTAAAAACTATACATGGACTGACCCTGGGTTCCAACCTAATATGTAGCAATGAATTGCCTAGTAAGAGCGCCAGTGGAAGGGGAAGCCCTTGGTCCTGCCAAGACTGAACACCTAGTGAACGTGATTGTTGTGCAGAGGTGGTAATGGGGGGAGGATGGGGAGGGGAAACCCATATAGAAGGGGAGGGGTCTTGGTTACAGGGATGTTGACCTGGAAACCAGGAAGGGGAATAACAATAAAAATGTAAATAAGAAATACTCAAGTTAATAGAGATAAAAAAAGAAGTAATACCAATTTGAAGACACAAAAAGAAAAAGGACATATTTTTGTCTTGTTGTTTTTGTTTCATTTTTTCCCCATAGATTAAAAACCATTGCATTTGTGTTCAGTAGACAAAAGACACAAAACCAACAATTCCAAATCAACAGAAAGACTGCTTACGTTTTCACCATTTTAAATTATTTTTCTTTTAAAATTTCATGCTCCTGGGAGATTTGAGAGGTTGGAAACATTTTCATGTTGTTCAGCCCTTACCTAGGATATCACTCCTATCTCATTTCTGGACCACTCTGTGCATGAGGACGATGCTGAAGGCAGCCATCTTGGTATTACAGGAATATTCAGACATTTTCCCATCTTGCTATTTAGATTCATGGACCTCAGTCTTTAGATTCAAATTTCTCTTTGAGGGCTCCATTGTTTATGTTATTAGTCTTGTATATAGGGTCTTTTGTTTCCCCTTTGCTGCTGAGTGTGGGGCTCCTTTTATATCAATCTCATATCTACACTGCCATGCCTACACAGCACATTTACCTTTAATGAGTGGTGTGTGTGTGCTTTGTTTTTTAGATGGAGATGTTTTTCACTTATACAAGACGTGAACATATTGGGGTGTGTGGCCAAATCATTCCTGTAAGTTTTCCTTATGACTCCCAGTGAGGGAAAGAAAGGTCTAATTCCATTGATCTGGTGATGAAGCCCATTCCCATACAAGTGAAGCTCATGCAATGGTTATGGGTGAAGTAAACGAAAGTCACTGTCTTTCCAAAAACCGCTTCACTCTCTTTTAATTTAGCCTTTTAAATCATGTCAGCTATATCCAGGCAGTGTCCTATATCTTCACACATGTTAGCTAGGCATGTACTATTTCTCAGATCTAAATTTCTTTATTAAATCTCAGGACATCCATCTAAAGTAGAAAGGACTATTTTTGCCACTCATGGGTTATGAATGAATTAAATAAAGAAGGAGCCGTGTGTCTGACTTTTGACAAACAGCCAGTGGTTTGCAGGGATCCAAACTCAAGACCTCACCCTCTGAATATGACACCTCTTTGATTCAATATTGTCTGTCCTATGTTGAGCCTAGGCTTCTAATTTCAAGAGCACGATCAAAATGTTTAAAGCCCTGGGATCACTTTCCAGCACACATATACACAAAATCTCCTGGATATGAATTTTTCTAGATTGTATATTGGATAAATACACTAAACGTCTTCTAGGGAGAAATAGAAAGAGGATTTGACAAATGTAAAACACAAGTAGCTTACAACATGCTTAATATATGCGAAAGGATGCAGTAACTTTTTTTTTGTATTTTCTTGAGAATTCAAAATAACAGGGCTGGATTAAGTTCAGCAATTCTTCCCTGTTCAGTTCTCCTCTGTGGATAGTTTTAAGCTTTTATCATTTACTGGTTTCTTTTATGAAGTTATATAAGACAAACTAGATAATTACACAAACCTCTGAAGTATTATGCAACTTTTGTCAGGGTGGCAAACATTATTAACAAAGGTGGTTTTGAGTGATGCAAAGAATCCATTGTTCAATTTTGATTTTCAGTGGAATGGTCCATTGGTTTCATTCATTTGGAAAATAGGCCCTGCCCTTAGCTGTGGGAACACCGTGATTGTGAAGCCAGCAGAGCAAACTCCTCTCACAGCTCTTCACATGGCATCTTTAATAAAAGAGGTGAGTTTCCTGAGTCTAAACATGTAGTCAAATTCTTGGTCCCAGTTTACCTTACCGGTGTCGTTCACATGTCCTGTGAGCTTTGCTGTTCACCCGTGCCTCCTGCTCTGTCATTCAGATAAATGCAGCAGAACTTAGGGCTGGAATGTTTGTCAGTCAACATGAAGGTCTCTCCAAACAAATCAGAGTCTTATAACCTTGTCAATTGTGTCTTAGGTTGCATGAATCTCATGAATTTAACTAAGTTCACAAGGAATTACAACCTTATATTTTTACTATATACCATATTATAGCATTGAAAATTAATTGTGAAAACTTTTCTTTTTTTAAATTTTTTATTAGATATATTTCTTTACTTACATTTCAAATGTTATTCCCTTTCCCAGTTTCCTGTCCATAAACCCCCATTCCCTCCCCTCCCCCATACAGGTATTCCCCCTTACTGCCCCCATATTTCCCTGCACTGGGGGGGTCCAATTTTGGCAAGACCAAGGGCTTCTCCTTCCACTGGTGCCTAATAAGGCTATTCTCTGCCATATATGCAGTTGTAGCCCTGCAACAGTCCATGTATAGTCTTTATTTTAATTGCTGAAATGTTGAGCCATATCTTTGCCTCCAGGTTATAATTGAATTGGTTGCTTCTGTAAGCTATTTAAAGGTTATATTTGTTTTAATATCTCTAAGGGCTGAAAGTTACTATGACAATATTTTCCTAGATTTGTTAATGGAGACAATAGGTTCCATCTTTCATTATAGATAATTTAATATACATTCCTATGTCCTTCCAATTGAATTCCTTTTATAAAATTTGGCACGGTTAATCTGTTGAGTGATGTTCAGTTGTCATAATGTTGTTGCCAATGTGACAAATCGAAGAAGAAAGTACCTCAGTTGAGAAATTGTCTTTATCTGAGTGGCCTGTAGCCATGTTTATGGAGGAATTTTGTTTGCTTCTTGATGTAGCAAGACACAGCTCACCATAAACAATGCTATCCCTAGGCAGGGGGGCCTGGGCTGTATGAGAGAGGTTGCTGAGCCAGTCAGAGAAATTGAGGCAGTGAGTAGCATTCCTCTATGGTTTGTGCTTTAGTTCCTGGATCCAGGTTCCTGCCTTGGCTTCCCTTACTGATGGACCATAACCTATTAATCAAATAAACCACTTCCTTTCCATGCTCGTTTTGGTCAATGTTTTATCATAGCAAACATGGCATAACTAATACAAGTTATGACAGACTTTTCTTTAAAACATAGTGTACCTCAGGATCATGACCTTTGGAGGTATGGTCATATGGATGAGAAATCCAAAACATGAAGAAACAACAAATACACCTAGATCACTTTTCTTGATAGAAGAACTCCCTAGGTGAACATATGAAACAACACAATGTCTCACATAAGTCTTTTGAAATTAAATTCTTGATCTGTTTACTGTTTGTTTCTTTACTTGCAGGCAGGGTTTCCTCCTGGTGTGGTGAACGTTGTCCCTGGTTATGGACCAACTGCAGGGGCAGCCATCTCTTCTCACATGGACATAGACAAGGTGTCTTTCACAGGATCAACAGAGGTAGGGCCATTTTTTGGAACGTCTCATGCCTAACAAGTAGACCCACGCTCTCAGCAGCATTTCTCGGCCATCATATTCTTTAAAAAAGTTGCTTAATGATTTGTTCCTTATTCCTGACTCCAAATATGCTTATGAAATGCAAGTGGATAAATTTTGGATAAAAGAAAATACTTGTTACTAATTCAGAAAGAGTTTAGTAAACAAGTTTTTAGTGTAATCACTACCATCTCTTAGGAGAAATAGCCTCTGAGGATGTCAGCTATTAATAAACTATGTGATAGAAGATACAAATTGGGCCACAGTGATTTGTATGAATTGCTATCTCTGGATTAATAAAATTAAATGGTACAGTTTCATCCTTAGCTTCCTGTCTGAGACTCTGTCTACTGAGCATACTCTGAGAGGGAGACAAATCTGCTTCTTTCCACATTCCTGCTGGAAGAGCCTCAGTTCTCAGTGTCTCTGTCTCCACTATGGAAAGATACAAAGTTGAAATTCAGGAACCAGCCACAACCATAACAAGCCATAACAAGACTCAGCAAAGGGAGAGAGAGAGAGGACTAGAGGAAGACCTGTGAAATATATAATTCTGGGGATTACACGAGTTTCTGTTACAAACAAAAGAATATGTGGATATTATGCAGTTTCAAGCAAAGTCATGTTTTAACGTATAATTCTTGGGATTGTATGAGTTCCTTTTAAGAACAAAAGTGTATGTAGATATTATGCTGTTTCAAGTAAAGCTTTGCTAAGCTGTAATATTATTAGCTGTTCAACCGAAAAGATATTATGTGAGTCATTGGTATGGGATGAAAAGGGGACATGGATAGACCTGATTAAACCACTCTCACAAGAAACAGGTTGGAGAAGGAAAAGGATACTTAAAAAGTTCTATCCAAGGGATCAAAAGAAGAAAAGCTCATTCAAACTTGGAACTTTTTAAGGAATAATGTTGGTTTTAATTTCTTTAAAACTGAGAAGAGAAAACATTCTAAATAGTGAACTGAGGATGAGTTAATTTCCTTATAATTGCCTTTAACCACATCAGCATTATTTTAAATCTGCACAGAGAATTGATTTAAGAAGACATCGACGTTTTCATCTTTTCAAATGTGTTCGTGTTTCTCTGTGTATTTGTTTTTCATACGCAGGAGAAAAATAGTGTATCATGCACATCTCTGACTGAGAAAGGCCAAAAACAACCATACATTCATGACTTTCTCTGAAAAAACTACAGCAAGCTCTCTATGATATGCTAATAACTTTAGCAGTCATGATGCAGCAGGAGAGGCTTTTACCACAGTAGATAGAACAGGCAGGCTAGAAGAAGCCTGGAACTCCACACCCTGTGTAAAGGGGATGCAAGCGGCATTTGAGCCCAGATCATAGGTGCACTTATCCAGTTTGTCTCTGCCAGAGGCCGATGGGCCTTGAGCATAGCGGCATGTTTATCCTGTGACTGTCTTTTTTCTCTTTTAAAAATTGGTTGTTTTATTTACATTTAATATGTTATCCCTCTTCACAGTTTCCCCTCCATAAAACCCCTATCCCTTCTCACTCCCCCTCCCGCTATAAGGATGCTCCCCCACCTACCCACCAACTCCTGCCTCAGTGCACTAGCGTTCTCCTATCCTGGGTCATGAGCCTCCACAGGGCCAAGGGACTCCCCTCGCAGTGATGCCAAATAAAGTCACCCTCTACTACTTATGCAGCTGAAGCCATGGGTCCTCCAATGTGTACTCTTTGGTTTGTGGTTTAGTCCTATGACTGTCTTAACTAATCCTCAAATATTTGCCATTTTGTCATTCCCATAATGCTATTCTTACGCCTGTTTACCTTCTGAAAAACAACAACAGCAACAAAATTAGAACACTAGGCAATTTCTAGGTTCAAATGGAGGGATATATCTCTGAAAACTGAATCGCCCTTCTAACATGAGGTTGTGGATTTGAAAAGCACAGGAACTGTAGCACCCACTTTCCGCCGCTTTACACAGTAAAGGCGAGAGCACTCAGACAGCCCCACTGTGTGTTTGTGAAACATCTCCAGTCTCTGCTTCCTCCTCCCACTCTTTCACTTTCTCACATTAATATAGGAGGTGTGTCACTGTGCTCTCTCCCCTCCTGATTAGTCCTTTGTCTTTCACATCCCAGGGGGCTTTGTGTATATAAGCCCCTCTTTCCTGACTTCTTGCTCCCTCCTGTTTCTAAGGAGTTTCAGTGTTAGTTCTACTAATATTTTCCAAACATTAGTTAGCTATGACAGCCTAAATATTACAGTAAATTATATCCAAAAAATAAGTGAGAAAAAGAGATACTGGGATTCGTTCTATAGAAAATATAAAATTCTTAATCTTCTCAAGTCAAAACGGTAATAAGAAATATGTTTTAACAGTCAGACGCAATGGAATTCAGGAGTCTGAACAGTTGAGAAATGGAAGCAAAGGATCCTAAATTTAAGTCCAGATTAAGATGCTACGGAGATGTTCTTAGAAAATAACAGAAAAAAGCAAAAGAAGAAAAAGAAAGGGAAGCATGTAGGAAGAAAGGACGGGGAAAAGTGAAGGGGAGGAAGACATGGGAAAAATAACTGAGTATAAGTTTAAATTTCAGGCAGGATTTTCCTAAGCATGTCCACTATTTCTGTATTTTGCTCACTGTTTATTATTCTATCCAATTTCAGAGTTAAATTTATTCATGAATTTTTTTATTACTTTCATTGTTTTACTGATCCACCCTCTCCCAGTTCCTCATCCCATTTCTTCTTCCCCATCTCCAAGAGGATGTCCCCTGCCATGCCTCCCCACTTCCTGGGGCCTTAGGTCTCTTGAGGGTTGGGTGAGGCTTCTCTCAGTAAGGCAAGACCAGGCAGTCCTCTGATGCATATGTGTCCTGGGCCTCTGACCAGCTAGTGCATGCTCACTGGTTGGTGGCTCAGTGTCTGAGATCTCAGGGAACCAGATTAGGTGAGACTGCTGGTCTTCCTTTGGGGTCACCCTTCTCCTCAGCTTCTTCTAGTCTTTCCCTAATTCAACCATAGGGGTGTCTCCCTTCAGTCCAATGGTTGGGTGTCAGTATCTGTGGCTGTCTCATTCAGCTGCTTGTGTAGTCTCTTGAAGGACAGCCATTCTAGGCTCCTGTCTGTAAGTATACCATTGCATCAGTAATAGTGTCAGGCCTTGGAGACTTCTCTAAGATAGATCCCAAGTTAGGCTGGTCATTGGACCTCCATTCCCTCAGTCTCTTCTCCCCTTTTGCCCCTGAAGTTCTTCTAGACTGAACATCTTAGCAAATTACTTCTCTGTTGCTTAATAAACAATAGCAGTTCAGTCTCCATATCGACTTAAATATTATCTTATTTTCCTGATGAAATAGAAACCTTTCATTACATTCCAGTAGATGGTGTAGGAAAAGAAAACCAGACAATTAAAAAAGAAGGTTACGTATAAAAAGAACATAAAGCCTATTGTGCTCTCAATAGATATAAAATGAAGAATCAATAATAATTAAACCAGGATTCAGAAGTCAAAATCAAAAGTGATCATGGGAAATACTCTAGGCAGGAAAGGATATAAAAATAAAATAGAATAAACCAAAATAAATGTATTTTCTTGAAAGAAACGATTAGAATTGAAGAAGAAATGAGAATCGTGGGATTCCAGAGCTCAGAGCCAGACTGGGATTTCTCTCTCTCTCTCTCTCTTCCCCCCTACCCCTACATCTTCTGTGAAAAGCATTTTGTGTTTGAGAAGGAAAAGTAGGAGGCAGGTAGAAGGAACTAGGGGTATGGGGAAGGAGGGAGGGTTAGCAGTGAGCCCACTCTTGTAAATAGACAAATAGGCATCTGGGATTTTTATACAGATATACGTGACACCGTTTGAGGCTGACTCAGGTTCCTCTCCATGTGCTGCTTCAAAAGACCTGAGGAAAAAAATTATGTCCAGCTAGAATCATCAGAATAGGACTTAATAAGGATCTGTGCCAGGAGCTGATCCCAAATAAAGGACCAACATGGAGTCAGTCCAGACTTGAAAGAATGCTGGTTTGGCTGGACAGAGTACTCTGAAGGTCACTAGATTGATGACATGTCAATACCCTGAAGTGTTGCTGAGTATTCCTGATCAAATACAGAGAGGAAGTTCTGATGAAGATGAAAAATAACCATCATGTACAAATATGAAGTCAGCTCTCACAGTTGAGATGTCTGATCTCCTGCCCACGAGCATTTGCTGATTTATCTTGTGTTTGCAGACTTGATGATGGAAGCCTTTACACCTGAAGATGCCAGATCTTGAACAACACCATTCAATGATTCTTCCAAATGAAATTGAATGGTAGCAGAAATGTCCTATAAATTGAAAGTATTAAATGAATCTATCTACACGAGAACATGCTAAGCCTCCTTCTTGGCAATGTTTGGTTTCAGGTTGGCAAATTAATCAAAGAAGCTGCAGGGAAAAGCAATCTGAAGAGGGTCACCCTGGAGCTTGGGGGAAAGAGCCCTTGCATTGTGTTTGCAGATGCTGACTTTGAGTACATGTCCTTTGTTAACATCTCACCTTCTTCCCCCTGATGCCTGACACTGTCACAGTTACCTAGAGTCTTGCAAGCGATTTTTCTTCAAGGTGAAAGGAATTAACTAGAGTCTGTGGTGACTCTGGAAAGCTTTTAAATTGTTCCATAGTGTAGATATATTAAGCACAGATGTGATTTTGTCCTGGATTGGAATAGATTTCTACTTCCCAGTATCATTCCGAGGTAGCATAAATGAACTTCATCTAGGATCTTTGATGTGTTTTTGATAATTCCTTATCACAGAATTTGCTATTCATGGAATTTCTTGATGTCACTATTGTGATATTTAGTGACGATATTAGAACCAACCGCTTGGTTAACAAGATTTCTAGTCTTTCACTCTGTAATCTTTTTCAACCATACATTCAACATCTACTTATAGCCCACAGATTCACACCAAATTTCTACAAGCATGAGCTGAATATTCTTCATTTAAGAAATTGACACATACATTAAAACGTGCCACATCTTTTTGTGTAGAATCCACAATATTTCAGTACAAAATTGTAGGCATATTGTACCATCTAAACTATGTGATGAATTTGTATGTTTTTCTGATTTAGGCTTGAGTTAGATTTTGAAATTTTTTTTCTAGAGTAAGGATAGGATGAACTATGCTAATGTAGAAAGTTTTATTTGTTTGCATGTCATTTTCAGAAAAATAGCACTTTCTATTGACCAAAATATTCAATAATATTATGAAATTATTAAACATAATAGGTAATACAGATTTCTATTGTCAGCTAGTTAAAACCTGACACCTAAAAGAAATACAATTGCCTGAAGAAAAAAAATGGAATTAATATGGGATTATTTGCAATGATATTTGATCTTATCAAATCTACATTTCTCAGAAGTCAGAGCGGATTTCAAATTTCCTTTGTTGTTATTATTTCTACGGTAAATAAAATTAATTTATTACCTGACTTCTAAATGGTGGTATATAATGAATATGTCTAATCAAATGATTTCTCATTTTTATTTATTACCATATTGCATCTGAGAAATATAATTGTGTGTGTATTCTTTAGAAAATATTTCTTCTCTCATGTGAATGTTTCCTTTGCAGTGGATAGTGCTGTTGAGTTTGCACACCAAGGAGTATTCTTCCACCAGGGTCAGATTTGTGTCGCAGCATCCAGACTTTTTGTTGAGGAGTCCATTTATGATGAATTTGTTAGGAGGAGTGTGGAGCGGGCTAAGAAATATGTTCTAGGAAATCCTCTGGACTCAGGAATAAGTCAAGGCCCTCAGGTGAGTAAACATTGGAAGGACAGCATTTCAGAAGGAAAACTAATCTTTTGAAGCCTAATTTGATGGAATCTGCATAACTTCTTATTTCTGCTCATCACTTGCTGATATTATCTTCATCTGCTGACTCAAAGAATCTAACTTCCAATAGCAAAGATATGATTCTGTTTTGTATTGGCCATTTTTTAAAAGTATCTTTAAACATATAGGAGCCATGTCATAATTTTGCACCAAAAGTAGGGCTGAAGAAATGAATCAATATGTAAAACATTTTTCATATATCCCTGAGGACCTGAGTTCTGTACACTTACGTAAAAGATTGTTATGTGTAGAAGCACATCTGAAATCCCAGTGTTCTTTCAGGGATTTTTGCGATTCCTCTCTGTAGGCTTCTACTTGTTTATTAATGTTTTCCTGTGTTTCCCTAAGTGTGTTCATGTCTTTCTTGAAGTCCTCCAGCATCATGATCAAATATGATTTTGAAACTAGATCTTGCTTTTCTGGTGTGTTTGGATATTCCATGTTTGTTTTGGTGGGAGAATTGGGCTCCGATGATGGCATGTAGTCTTGGTTTCTGTTGCTTGGGTTCCTGTGCTTGCCTCTCGCCATCAGATTATCTCTAGTGTTACTTTGTTCTGCTATTTCTGACAGTGGCTAGACTGTCCTTATATAAGCCTGTGTGTCAGGAGTGCTGTAGACCTGTTTTCCTCTCTTTCAGTCAGTTATGGGGACAGAGTGTTCTGCTTTCGGGCGTGTAGTTTTTCCTCTCTACAGGTCTTCAGCTGTTCCTGTGGGCCTGTGTCTTGAGTTCACCAGGCAGCTTTCTTGCAGCAGAAAATTTGGTCTTACCTGTGGTCCCGAGGCTCAGGTTCGCTCGTGGGGTGCTGCCCAGGGGCTCTCTGCAGCGGCAGCAACCAGGAAGACCTGTGCCGCCCCTTCCGGGAACTTCAGTGCACCAGGGTTCCAGATGGTCTTTGGCTTTTTCCTCTGGCGTCCGAGATGTGTGTGCAGGGAGCAGTCTCTTCTGGTTTCCCAGGCTTGTCTGCCTCTCTGAAGGTTTAGCTCTCCCTCCCACGGGATTTGGGTGCAGAGAACTGTTTATCCGGTCTGTTTCTTTCAGGTTCTGGCGGTGTCTCAGGCAGGTGTCCTGCCGCTCCTGGGCCCTCCCCCACGGGAGCCCAGAGGCCTTATACAGTTTCCTCTTGGGCCAGGGATGTGGGCAGGGGTGAGCAGTGTTGGTGGTCTCTTCCGCTCTGCAGCCTCAGGAGTGCCCACCTGACCAGGCAGTTGGGTCTCTCTCTCACGGGGTCTGGGAGCAGAGAGCTGCTGCGGGCCGGGATCCGCGGGTCCTGAAATCCCAGTGTTCAAGGTGGTGAGCTAGCTGGTTAGACTGGAGCTATGACTTTGTGAGCCTGCTTCAGTAGATAAAATGGAAAGCCATGGAGGAAGATACTCTGTGTCAACCTTTGGCATCCATGTACCTTCATACATTCAAATATGCATGCACAGACGTATCAGCATTTGCTCCTACTTGTGCTCACATACATGCCAATACACACACCTACACACCACACTCACATATGCACACCAAAAAGAAGAAACATTCAAAAATGTTATTAATGCCTTCATTCCTCAAGTGGCAAAACTTTTAATTCTTATGGACAATTCTTAGTCTGGAAATTTTACATACAGCTGACAATTCACTCTTAAAATCAATGTTTCATCTCAGTTGCTGTTCCACAGGTCTAAGCAGTAGAACATTCCTTACTCTTCCGCAGGCTTCTCATTTTCTATGATGTAATGATATTGTAATTGGTTCTTGGAGGTCCTGTATTCTGGGCTGCTAACAAGCTTCTCTCTTTCGTTGTCAAAAGCCAGGAATTCCCAGGGCTCTGGGTCTCTTCTTTATAGTTAGATCCACTGCAAATATGAATGTCGTTGTTTAATTTCACTCAAATTGATTTTATTCGATATTAGAATGGCTACTCCAGCTTGCTTCTTCCGACCATTTGCTTGGAAAGTTGTCTTCCAGCCTTTCACTCTGAGGTAGTGTCTGTCTTTGTCTCTGAGGTGTGTTTCCTGTAGGCAGCAGAATACAGGGTCCTCATTGCGTATCCAGTTTGTTAATTTATGTCTTTTTATTGGGGAGTTGAGACCATTGATGTTGAGAGATATTAAGGAATAGTGATTATTGCTTCCTGTTATATTCATATTTGGATGTGAGGTTATGTTTGTGTGCTTTTCTTCTCTTTGTTTTGTTGCCAAGACGATTAGTTTCTTGCATTTTCTAGGGTGTAGCTTGCCTCCTTATGTTGGGCTTTACCATTTATTATCCTTCGTAGTGCTGGATTTGTAGAAAGATATTGTGTAAATTTGGTTTTGTCATGGAACATCTTGGTTTCTCCATCTATGTTAATTGAGAGTTTTGCAGGATACAGTAACCTGGGCTGACATTTGTGTTCTCTTAGGGTCTGTATGACATCTGTCCAGGATCTTTTGGCTTTCATAGTCTCTGGGTGAGAAGTCTGGTGTGATTCTGATAGGTCTGCCTTTATATGTTACTTGACATTTTTCCCTTACTTCTTTTAATATTCTTTCTTTATTTTGTGCATTTGTTGTTTTGAGTATTATGTGATGAGAGGAGTTTCTTTTCTGGTCCAATCTATTTGGAGTTCTGTAGGCTTCTTGTATGTTTATGGGCATCTCTTTCTTTAGGTTAGGGAAGTTTTCTTCTATGATTTTGTTGAAGATATTTACTGGTCCTTTGAGCTGGGTGTCTTCACTCTCTTCTATACCTATTATCCTTAGGTTTGATCTTCTCATTGAGTCCTGGATTTCCTGTATGTTTTGGACCAGTAGCTTTTTCTGTTTTATCTTATCTTTGACAGTCGTGTCGATGATTTTAATTGAATCTTCTGCTCATGACATTCTATCTTCTATCTCTTGCATTCTGTTGGTGATGCTTGTATCTACCGCTCTTTGTCTCTTCCTTTGGTTTTCTATACCCAGGGTTGTTTCCTTGTGTTCTTTGTTGATTGGTTCTATTTCCATTTTTAATTCCTTCAACTGTTTGATTGTGTTTTCCTGGAATTCTTTCAGGGATTTTTGTGATTCCTCTCTATAGGCTTCTGCTTGTTTATTTATGTTTTCCTGCGTTTCTCTCAGGGAGTTCTTCATGTCTTTCTTGAAGTCCTCCAGCATCATGATCAAATATGTTTTTAAATCTAGATCTTGCTTTTCTGCTGTGTTTGGATATTCAGTGCTTCTTTGGTGGGAGAATTGGGCTCCGATGATGCCATGTAGTCTTGGTTTCTGTTGCTTGGGTTCCTGTGCTTGCCTCTCGGTATCAGATTATCTCTAGTGTTACTTTGTTCTGCTATTTCTGATGGTGTCTAGACTGCCCTATAAGCCTGTGTGTCAGGAGTGCTGTAGACCTCTTTTCCTGTTTTCTTTCAGCCAGTTATGGGAACAGAGTGTTCTACTTTTGGGCGTGTAGTTTTTCCTTTTTACTGGTCTTCAGCTGTTCCTGTGGGCCTGTGTCCTGAACTCACCGGACAGGTTGCTTGGAGCAGAAAAGTTGGTCTTACCTGTGGTCCCGCAGCTCGTTTGCTCGTGGGGTGTTGCGTTTGAGCTCTCCAAGAGGGTGGCCACCAGGAAGGCCTGCGCTACCTTTTCCGGGAGCCTCCGTGCACTGGGGTCCCAGATGGTGTTAGGTGTTTTCCTCTGGAGTCAGAAATGTGAGCAGAGTGTAGTCTCTTCTGGCTTCCCAGGCGTGTCTGCCTCTCTAAAGTTTTAGCTCTCCCTCCCATGGGATTTGGGTGCAGAGAACTGTTGATTCTGTCCCTTCAGGTTCTGGTGGTGTCTGGAGAGCAGGGGACCTGCAGCTTCAGTGCTTCTTGTTCTTTTTTACAAGCTCTTAGACCTTTGATTCTGAGTTCACTCATGCCTCTGGATCCTTCTCTGAATCAGTGATCGTCAACCAGAGGATGTTTTCCACACACCCACAGGGGACACTGACCTTATCTGGAGACTAAGTTGTTATAACAAGGTTATGGGGTCTATTCACATCTTCTAACAGAGGCTGCTAAACCCCACACAGTGAACAGGAAACCCCGCAACAACATCTATTTCCCTAAATGCCAGTAGAATCACTCCTGAGAGCTGTGTTGTGGGGACTGGATGTTGACTTCGGTGTCGTCACTCTTTCACATTAAATATGCTACAGTGTGCCTCACTACTGAGGAAACTTTTTTGGATTTTAAAATAAGTATAACCTGAATTCAATTAACAAAAACTTGGAGGACGTTTCTACCAATTATACCTTGAGAGAGGAGCCTGACAAAACCATAAACCCCAAAAGAGATTTCGTTATTGGTTTCTCTGATGCAATTAATTTGGAAGAATGCTTTGGAATGGTCTACTGAGCACAAATACCCAATTAGAGAAGTCTTAGGACAAAACCATTGGCAAGCATTGAATCCCCAAAGTAATAAAGTAGCTGGCAAGTGAAACAATTACTGTTTTCTTTCAATGTCATTGTATTTTTTGTAACCATTGAGTTCAGAGATTACATAGAAGTAGTTACTGAGTTTATCAGATTTGGTATTTTTTTTTCAAATTTATAGTTATGTTTATCCCATAGCCCAGAAGAATTTGTAGTTCTGAGTGATTTTGTCATTCCTCTTTCTTGTTCTAATTTCCTATTGGGCTGTCTACATAAACATAAAATATTTTTGTTATTAGATATATCATGAGAAGGCAGGCGATATGGCAAGCAGATAGATGGTATGGTAGGCCTTTAACTAACAGAAGGTTTTGGAAGTCCCAGGTCTAACAATGCTTATATGTTTCTCTATCTCCTGGAATAAAAGATAGCTTATTCTGCCAAACATGTTTTCCATAGAAATGCTTATGGTATTTATTTATTTATCTGATTTTTAGCACCTCAAATCTAAAGAATCAGAATTTTTATGTTTAAAATTTAAAAGATATATTTTTAAACTATTATAGTAATATCATGATCTATGGATTTTCTTAGACTGGCCACAAAAACAATAAAAGCCTCTGCACATAAAAACTATTAAATGGGACCAGGTATTGAGAAAGAATGCTGAGATTATCCCTAGTCAATCAAAAATCTTACAAAAGCCTTTGCATATCTGTAGACTCCAAAGACATAAAAGAATACATACTAGACAGAAACCTTGTGAGTGTATTGAAGGTGAAAATCCTTTCCATGCCACGGTAGTCTCTGAATACATAAATGAACACATACTAGCCAGAAAGCTTATGAAAGTAATTAATGTGTTAAAGCCTTTGCATGTCCTAATCATATTGAAATATATGAAAGAATTCATAGTAGAAATAAACTGTAGTGTTTTAATATGCTTGGCCCTAAGAAGTGGTATTAAAAGAAGTGTGGCCATATTTGAGTGGATGCTACCTTTTTGAACGAAGTGAATTCCTAGGGTGGTGGTCTTTGGAGCTTTGGCCAGTACAAAACAGCCTCTTCTACTGCTTGACTGGAAGACAGTCTCTTCCATGATGCCTTCTGATGAATATGCGGAACTCTCAGCCCCTTCTCCTGCATCATGCCTGCCTGCATGCTGCCATTCTTCCTGCTATGATGGTAATGGACTAAAAATTTGAAACTGTAAGCCAGGCTCAATGAAATGTTTGCCTTTAAACAGTTAAAAAAAACATTTCTTCAAATGGGAAAAAAAACAGCTACATGAAATTTTCATGTATTCTCATGTCAGTAATTTCTATTCTTTTCTACCTGTACTCAATTTATATACATTCAAGCATTCTTTCCTGGAAATTGTTGAGGAAGAAAACATACTGAAGAATGAGATGAATGTATGTCGCCTGTTGTGAATGATTAGATTTACTACAAATATGCTGGCACTTTGGAAGTCTTCATTTGTAGTATGCTATGTTTATCATCACGTCTCATCTTGGGATTTCTATCAACTAGATTGACAAGGAGCAACATGTTAAAATCCTTGATCTCATTGAGAGTGGGAAGAAAGAAGGAGCCAAACTGGAGTGTGGTGGAGGACGCTGGGGGAATAAAGGCTTCTTTGTCCAGCCTACAGTCTTCTCCAATGTGACCGATGAGATGCGCATTGCCAAAGAGGAGGTAATGTTTCCATGTGGTTCTGTTTCTGGGCTTGCACTGTTCTCTCTGTGTATGGGCTGTGTGTCCCTCTAAAAACTCAGCTTCTTGAATATCATTTTCTTGAAACGGTTGACAATAAAGTCTTAAATATTTTGTGAACGAGATGAGCAGTGAGGAACCCAGGGGCCCTCCAAAGTTATCAAAGACATAAGTCACAACAGCTTTTATAAGTGCTTCATTCACAGTCTTAAAGGAATGGGAAATGATGCTGTCATTTGTTAAACCAGCAATAACTATGCACATATTAAGTTACCTATGCCAGGAACAGAAGGGCAAGTATTGACTGATCTCAATTATAAGAAAAACATAAAAAAGTCAACCTAAGCTCACAAAGACAGAGTGGACTGCCTTTGTAAGGGAAATGAGGGTGACTCCTAGGACACAATCTAAGGAGCACCAAATATAGATGGTACCCAGATATTCAATGTATAATTAGGAAGAACTAGTTTGTGATTAAAATGACAACTAATATTCTTCAAAATCCTGAGGGCTTTTAGTATAAGCAATGATTCGTGCACATAAACAATGGAAGTGTCATGTCTTACACACCAAAAGGAAGATATTATGACTCAAATAATTGAAATCACAATTTCCTTTTCAATGAATTTGTACTCATGTCCCTGATGTGGTAGAGGTTATTTTTGTTACCTTCAGAATATCAACAAATAAAGAGATAATGGGAATATTTAGTTTTGTGAGAAAAGGAAATAAATATAAAGAACAGAAATAAAAATCATATGTATGTGGATCATCCAGAATTCTTAGGTTGTTTAGATGAATTCGCTCCCCAAATGCATCTAAATTCCTGTACTTATTGGACAGTTCTTCTTTGATTAGAGTTATTGTTCTTGTCAAGCTTGATTAACAAGGTCAGTAAAGACAATAAAGCAGAAACTAGTCTTCACTCAAGGAAACATTTTTCATGCTCTTCTACTGAACACAGTACAATAGCTCGTTTGCTGATTCAAAATAGGAGCCAGAGTCTACACCATGGCACCCAAGTTGTAGCAATTCTGTGTAAACCCACCATAGCTCTTCTCTACCTGTTTCCCATTTCCAGTTTTCACAGTGCTGTTCTTCTGAGTTACGGGGTCATGACAGAGTTTAGAATCTCAGGTTCTGTCCTTAGCCTTCAGGTGACATTCACTAACTGATTTATACCACGCAGATGGACTCGGAGCCAATTTTTACAATCCATGTTCACATTTCCAAGGACATTGTATTAGCATTCGAAGAAGCCTCTCATTTCTTTAGTTTTGATTGTCATATTTCTAAAATACAGAAATTTAGATAGACATTTTGTATATCTAGAATACAGGTATCTAGAGAAAAATCCAAGTGTTTCCTCTTACCTGGAGGGTGAGATATCAACTGAGTTGCTTGTGAGTGTTACTCATGAGATTCCAGTAGAAGTGAAGAGCTGACTCATATTGGATGAGACAAACCAGGACTCTTCTTTCCTGTTCTGTTACTCTAGCCCCTGACAGAGACTTAGTTTTTGGTTAGAAAGGATGGTTCTGGAGTTAGGTTTCCGGTAGTAAGTCTTTTGTTTGGTTGTTTGTTTCTTTGTTGATAATGTTGTATATGGTTGGGTGACAAGTAGAATCTGAATAAAAACTTGTGCTCTGTGTTATTTTAGCCAAGTTTTATAATCACAAATGTATCCACGTATAAAAATGAATGATATTTAAATCATCGATATATTGGTGTTTAAAACATAAACATTGTTCTCAATCATTGTCTATTGATTACTATCAGAGCAAAGCACTGCTTTTTTGGTCCTGTTATCTTGTGCAGTAACTTAAACAATGAAGAAAACTGGAGTTACGTTTTGGGATATTTATAAGAAAATGATGCAGTCAGGGAGTTGTTCAGTCCTTCCATTTTGGGAAGCTCTGTTGCAGGATATGAGAATGAATGCTGCTGTAACAACTGGTGTCTACTCCACATAGAATGTCACACATGATAACAACCTCTTTTTATGTTCACTAGCCATGACCACCTATTCTAACTCTTACACATCGGTCTTAGATGAAAGACAGCACCTTAGTCAACATAGAATGGTTTCTAGGCAAGCTTATGCTGTATGTTTAAAGCATATGTAGTCTCTATACTATTAATCTATTTTTCTGTCATTCTTCGGTAGATATTTGGACCAGTGCAACAAATCATGAAGTTTAAGTCCATAGATGAGGTGATCAAGAGAGCCAACAATACTCCCTATGGTCTAGCAGCAGGAGTCTTCACAAAAGACCTGGACAGGGCCATCACTGTGTCTTCTGCTCTGCAGGCCGGGACAGTGTGGTAAGTGCAGCTGCAGTAAGATGTGCCCTTCCTGTGTCAGCCACATCCCAGGATGAATTGACCTCCTCTAGACTTGAATTTTCATAGAAATTATCTGACTGGTTACAAAGGTAGTTTCTGTAAATAAAATGATAGATATTATCATCATCCAGCTTTTCAAATTACATCTGTAGAACATTGACCATTTTATAGGTATACACACACACACACACACACACACACACACACACACTCATATGGCAATTGGCACTCTGCTATCTATATGTGAGATGAAGGAATAATTCTGTCATAGTCAACTTTACATTCGACAATTTATATTGGGACTTTAAAGAAGTTATTATTGTTGCTTATCATCTTACTATACTTAATATTAAGCCTAAGGTGATACATTAGCTGAGTGCGTATATATCCTGGTCTACTTTATGCTTTTTAATATGAAACAGGAACTCACTTTGTTGCTCAATCTGGCTTTGAACTCCCTCTGTGGCCAACACTAGCCTTTGATTTCTTACCTTCCTACATCATGCTCTTGAGTAGCTGGCATGGGTATGATGCTATTCTTTATAAAAATGAATTATGTGTATGGGTGTTTGGCTTGCACACGTATCTGTGCATCATATGAGTCCCTGGAGTACGGAGAAGCTAGAAAAAGCCATCAGATTAGTTGGAACAGCAGTCATAGACAGTTGTAAGCCCTGAGAATGTGGGTACTGGGAGAGCAGCAAGTATTGTTAACTCTAAGTCATCTCTCCACCTTTTTTTCTAGCTCTTGACTTAGACTGTTCTTTGATTATTTTTAGTTTTGAGATTTATTTACTTATTTAATGTATATGAATAAGCTGTCTTCCTCTACACCAGAAGAGGACATCAGATCATGTTCCAAGTGGTTGCTGGGAATTGAACTCAGGACCTTTGGAAGAGCAACCAGTGCTCTTAACCACTAAGTCAATTCTCCAGCCCTTTATATTTGATTTTTATAATTTAACTTTAATTCACATTTTCTGGTTGTGCCTCTCAAAGGCTGTGCTCCACTTCTGGACTCTTTCCTCAGCACCCTTGTCTCACCAAGCCTTGCTTCGCTCAATCACAGCTACAGACAGCTATTTTCATTCTCTCACCTTGTTTGCTTAAGGAAAGTCAGGCACTTGATAGCTTGAAGAATCTTTTCCTCCTAGCAAAGTAAGAGTCATCATTTAGCAACTATTGGCTCAAAGTTGTGAAGTGTTTCTTAATTCTTCATTTTAGCTTACCTGACAACTACTATTTGTTATCTCAATCTTTATCTGTGATTAACACAAAACACAAAACAAAACCAGGAGTTTTTTGAGATTAAGTAACTTATCAGGATCATACAAAGATAGTAGAAGTGGGAGGCTGACCTTCAGTACTCTGTAGAAAAACTTAACTTCCGCCATGTACAAGTTTAAGCAGCATAACACTAAAATGCCAAATCCAAAATGCTCTGAAATATGGCATTGTAATGTTTGTATTTTGGGTCATTTCAAATTTGGTATTGTGAAATATGGATTTTTTAACCAGTAAAATCTATGTGAGTAGTTCATAGTCTGAACACCCCACCCCCACCCAGAACTCGAACAGTTGTGCTCCCCTGTATTTCAGAGAAGGGATCCTTACTTGAGAGCTTCAATACAGTGATGTAGAGTTGAGCAGAAGACAATTCAGCAAGGAAAGTGCTTGATGTGCTAGCATAAAAAAAATGTTTCATTTTAGCTTCCATGGAGAAGCCACACATGCTGGCCTGTGCTTCTATAAGTGTGATCATAGCCATAGCCAGAAGCACACCTGGAATTTACTGGTCAGACAACTAATCTAAATTGGTGAGCTCTAGGCTTGATGGGAGATGTAGTCTCAAAAGGTAAGATGGAGAGAAAATGTGAAACTAAAACAAAACAAACACTACCTCTAGCCTCCATTTAGTTTCTCGAAATGTGCATATATTTGCAGTGCATAAGCGCGCACACACACACACACACACACACACGCACACACACATACAGTCACACACACCCATGATGAATGAAAAATGTTTATAAATAAACAAATGAGAAATAAGTTTGTGAATCAAACATTTCATAGTATGTCTCTTTGATTTACTCTGGTAAAAGTCTTTTATTTAATAAATCTTTTCAAAACTACTGTATAATGTTAATATACAATTAGCATTAAGCACTATAGCTCAAAATCTGTTTTTTTTTTTTTAAGTGGCATTTCTCCTCAAACTTCTTAAAGGAAATAAATCACATTCTCACTTAGTTTACATAATAATGAACAGATTTTTTTCCCTATGATAAAAGTACTGGTAAATTCATTGTTACTAACTCAGACATATTCAGATACTACATTTCCCACAAACTTGCTGTGTACTACATATTTTTATAAATCATCTGGCAGAGGTCAACAGGAGCCCTATAAAACATAAAATATCATACTCTATATTACCATTAAAATGATTGTTCCTGGCCTGTGCAATAGAATCCCCTCACCACTCTTCTGCATTATCTTGGGTCTGCTTCTAAGCTACTCTTTAATTCTATTCCTATTTTATATTATATTTTTCTTCAGTAACATCTTTAAAAATATTTCTAAATATGTTACCAAATTGAATAATTAGGCCCAATTCCTGCTATCGTTTATGTTTAAACCATCAATTGATCAATGAATAAAACAGATGAAATAAATATTGACAAATATTATAATTGCTAAATGGAGTTGATTTTAGACTGCTAAGTGAGTAAATTTCAAGATCATCACACAGCTTTCTGCATTAAAGAACGCCATTCAATCCCAGCCTCAGACACTTCCATTTATGGTACATTGATTCTTCCCTCCGTGATGGTTCAAGCTAATTTTTTAAAAATAACTATTTTTAATACCTAAATAATACCTAGTTGTATTATTTCTTTCTAGGTAATATGTGGATGATTTCTGCATGATAAACTATAGCACTGGTTTTTATCTCAGTGATCATATTAGGTTGAAACGAAGGAATTCTTTTTTTTTTTTAATTAACTTGAGTATTTCTTATATACATTTCGAGTGTTATTCCCTTTCCCGGTATCCGGGCAAACATCCCCCTCCCCCCTCCCCTTCCTTATGGGTGTTCCCCTCCCAACCCTCCCCCCATTGCCGCCCTCCCCCCACCAGTCTAGTTCACTGGGGGTTCAGTCTTAGCAGGACCCAGGGCTTCCCCTTCCACTGGTGCTCTTACTAGGCTATTCATTGCTACCTATGAGGTCAGAGTCCAGGGTCAGTCCATGTATAGTCTTTAGGTAGTGGCTTAGTCCCTGGAAGCTCTGGTTGCTTGGCATTGTTGTACATATGGGGTCTCGAGCCCCTTCAAGCTCTTCCAGTTCTTTCTCTGATTCCTTCAACGGGGGTCCTATTCTCAGTTCAGTGGTTTGCTGCTGGCATTCGCCTCTGTATTTGCTGTATTCTGGCTGTGCCTCTCAGGAGCGATCTACATCCGGCTCCTGTCGGTCTGCACTTCTTTGCTTCATCCATCTTGTCTAATTGGGTGGCTGTATATGTATGGGCCACATGTGGGGCAGGCTCTGAATGGGTGTTCCTTCAGTCTCTGTTTTAATCTTTGCCTCTGAAACGATGGAATTCTTAAGGCGATTTCTGTGTATGTAAATTCCAGTTTAGAAGTTATAGCACGAGTTAATTGTCATCCCTTCTCTGTTTCAGGGTGAATTGTTATTTGGCTCTCTCTGTCCAGTGCCCATTTGGTGGGTTCAAGATGTCTGGAAATGGGCGAGAAATGTAAGTTAAACTTTATATTACAATAAATGCCTAAGTTTGTGAAGAGGAGTACCACTTCCAGGAAACTGATCTATTTTCACGACCTCACAAACACTCCATCCACATTTAGTATCAAATAGTATTTTACATTTTGGAAGTTCTCCCTAGGTGCAGAAAAACAATAGCAGATCACATATAATTTACTAAGTTCCTACAACTATGCTAAGTACACCCCAACTTGGTAACTAAATTGTTGCCTGCTTTTAGAATGACCCATGTCTTCTATATGTGAGTAGAAGCTATTTAAGAAACATTTTCTGGGGGTTGGGGATTTAGCTCAGCGGTAGAGCGCTTGCCTAGCAAGCGCAAGGCCCTAGGTTCAGTCCCCAGCTCCGAAAAAAAAAAAAAAAAAGAAACATTTTCTGAAAGTAAGGAAAAGGGCAAACATGATCTTGAGATGCAGGTAATTAAATATTGAAACACTCTAGGTATTCAAATATACCTCCTAAGTAAATGAGGGTTGCCTGACCTCAAACTGATACACTTCTGGTGACATCTACCTAACAGCTATGAAACGTCTGGCCAATAAACCATTTGCTGCAAATGCCTATAGAGAATTACTGAGGTGATTACTGATAATGACTCCTTCCAAGAGTTATAATGTGATTCATTCTAAAAGGCAGACAAACAGAATTAACTATAGTGAACTCAGATGAAATTTTATTTTCTTGACTGTATTGGTCAAATCAGTTAACAAACATTTGTCTGACCCTGTGTTAAGGCCTATTTCTATGCAGTGAGTAGAGACAGACATAGCTTAGCCTCACAGACATCATGTGGACTGTCATGAGAAGCTCAGCCACTGTGTGCAGGTTTGCTAGAAATGCAACCTTGACCTCATATAGATACACGGACTTAGAATTAATAGTTGATGACTAGCCCAGGCAATTTGTGTACAAAAGATTTAGAAGCCAGAGCCAGTAAAGTATTGATTTTTCTCAGCTAAGGAGAAATGTAAGCAGATAGATGCTCCTCTGGTCTACATTAAAATAATACATGGACAGTATTTCTGAGAAAGATGATTCAGGTCAGCCTCAATGTAACAATACATCTATATACTGGTAGTATGTTAATACTGGGAGTGCTCAGTGCTATAATAACCCCAAATACAATGGAAAGCAAGTTGGTCAAAATTATGGGCTAATTAGTCTGCCTCTTTGAGATAAACTATTAAAACACTACATTTTAATGAACGTTAGACGAGTTAGTCAAGCTCTTTGATTATGTTGAAAAACACACTGTTGAAATTTACAAGGGATACCATTAGAAGTTTAAATTATACACAAAACAACCGATGTATGGGGATTACTGATTGCTTAGGAGAATGAGACATATTTGATACATGTGACAGAATCAGGAGAAATGCTTGTAGGGAAGGACTACAGTGAAGCTCCTTTGTAATCTTAAGCATGTATAGGTTCTATGACCCTGAGAATAATTCTATATGCATATAAATTAATCTTCGTATCCAAACTATGCAGAACATCACTAAGTGCAATCCTTCCAAACTAAATCACTCCCCAAGTTGAAACAGATCATAATTTCCAAAATTGGTTTCAGATAAGGCCCTTATAAGTTATCGTGATACCCACAGATAGGATTGACTCAGCATCTGTTCAGTTGGGGTTGGCTTAAAAATCTTAGAAGTGTATTGTGGAAAGTTAAGTAATAGATAGCTAAGATCTGAAAAGCCTGAATCAGGCCAATCTTCAGTTTCCTTTCTTCTTAAGAGGGAATACAAGGAAAAATAATCCCACCAACAAAGATTGGGTGTCTGTGTGTCCCAGAATCAGAAGATACTGTTAAACTACAGCTTTAGAAGAACAGAACACCCTTAATGAAAGTGGATCTTGGTCACTCTCTACCTGCTCATGACTACCACTTCTGTGACAGGCAGATGGTGAATGCAGGCTCCAGTGTCCCTGGTGGTTTATTCTGCTGCTCTTCAGTGACCATATAGTGCAAGAAGAGCCTCACCTCCCTTAGTTATTGATCCGATAAAGTCTGATCAGGTTGAGTTATGCAGTATTTAAACATATGATCAAGTATAATAGTATAAACAATAGATATCTTCTCTGAAAATAAGCCAAGTACCCAATTATTTAAAACAAGAGACAAGTTTAAGAATGTTTTTCTTGGTCATAAAGCTTATGGTCAGCTAGGAACAATATGAACTACTGTGTCCTCAGTAAATATTTTGCATTGTCCCTAGTCAGATAAGCAAGAAAAACATAGCACCAAATTATACTAACTTATAGACTTACACTGCGCTGCGCAATCATATTTATTGGCAATTTTTCTTCCCTCTCTAGGGGTGAACAGGGTGTTTATGAATACACTGAGCTCAAGACAGTCGCAATGAAAATATCTCAGAAGAACTCCTAAAGAAGCCAGCAGAGTGACGAGAAACTCTCAGCAGTGGCTACATGTCTCCTACAATCACCAGCAGAGGGTTGTTTTATTACAGGGTCTTCTGTTGATTTCTTAAACATAAGGAATCCATCAGCATTACTGTAACTCATAGAAAACATATAGCTTAATTCTTCTAATACATGACCCTAATTCATACCCAAGAAGAAAGGGATACATTTAGGTACATGCTCTTTGTAACCCAGTCATGAAAAAGTGCTTTCCATTGTAGCTACTTGTCTACAGCCCTCATTTGATGTGATTTAAACTCTGTTTCTCGGTTACTTCTTGCACTACTTACCATGCACAACTGAAAAGTTAGCCACTGTTCTTGGAGTTATTGTTCTGAGTATTGTGAAATATTTTTAGAATGACACACCTGCTTGTCAAATAAAATGCTTAGCTGTAAATAGAGTGCAAAGTTTAATAAAGGCAAAATCTCACATGATTTTGTTCAGCCTCAGTTTTTTAAACATATATGCTGTCAGAATTTCATATATCTGTGCTCTGTATTGTGATCGTATACAACCCCGCTTGCCCCTCTGACTCCTCCCAGATCTGCATCCATGTACGTCTGCACCCAATTTCACGCACCTTTACATTTATTGTGACTCACTGAGTCCAGTAATGCTGTCCGCATGCACATGAATGTAAAGCCATCCACTGAGGCATTATCAATCTATCAGGGCCATACCTCTGTTGAAAACTGCCTTCCCTTCTGCCAGCAGCCATCAGCAGCTAATGGCTCCTCTTAGGAAGATGGCCCTGTGCTCTCCCTCCATCCATGCTGTAATGTTGAGTGGCCTTTCCTTGAACAGGTCTTGTGTAGTTAGCCACAACCACCATGAGTTCATGAGCACAATGAACCTGTCCTGTTTAGACTGCACTCTTTTGTAGTGGTCATCTTTGACTTCTAGCCATTGTCATATTTCCAGCCTTCTTCCATCATGTTCCCTGGGCCTTGGAGAGAGCGATGTAATAGGGAAGTCCCATTTATGGCTGAGAACTCCATGGAGATTTATTCTCTGCACTTTAGCCAATTCTGAAACTCAATTCATCATCATTCTCTAAAAAGGAAACTTCCCTAAAGAGGCCTGGGACATGTACTAATTTATATGCAAAGATAGAAGTCTTTGGAGGAAGTTTGATACTCCTCCTCTTAGCTTGTTAGAGCACATACATGGCTCACAGCTGCATAGGAGTGTTGATGACATTTCTCCCACATAATGTCCATAGCACTTTCTGTTTCTTCGAAAGGTAGACAGCAGGAAGAAGGCTTCTAAGTCAGTACTGGCAGATTCCTCAGCCTCCTGTGACTGAAATGTGTATTATTTTCAGCAGTAAGATGATGTTCCAGTAGGCAATGAGAGAAATGGCTATATCTTGTCTTGTTTGGGAATTCTTTGTGACTCCCAATTTGATTAACAACTTGAAGAGGGTATTCCAATCCTTATGCATAATAGATGTAAAAATTGTAGTTTTCATATGTTTTTTCAAACATCCTTATTCCTTCATCGTAGTTGTCCCTCCTCATAACACCTATAGCCTGTTCCTGTTCTTTGCTTTAGTACTGTAAGAGTTTTAGGTCTAACACTGAGGTTTTTGATCTGTCCAAAATTTGGAATCGAATTTTGCACAGGACAAGATTGATTATTTCTTCACAAGTAGATAATCCTATTTTCTAACCATCATTTGCTGAAAATGGTGTATTTTCTTCCACATGTCCTTTTTTGGCATTTTTGTTAATAATCTAGTAATAGGTACATGGATTCATATAACAAGGTCCTCAATTTTATTTGAGTAATCAGTGAGCCAGTACCATGATTGTTTTAACACGGTGGCACTGTAATATACCTTGAAATCAGGAATGCAAATACTTTCAGCTGTGTTAGTAGTGTTCTAAATTATGTTAGCTATGAATATTTTAGGGTTTATTTTTCAATTTCTGTAAATGGTTGTCTTGGAATTTTGATGAGGATCTGTACATTTGGCAACCTTGCTATTTTCATAAAATTAGACCTCCTAACACAAGATCATGGGTGGTCTCTCCATCTTCTGGTGTCTTCTACTGTTTCTTTCTTTAATGTTCTAATTTTCATTATATAGCTCTTTCATTTACTTGGTTAGGCTTAGTCCAAAATATTTGACTTGAATTGATTTGAATGGGAATGGAATTGACTCTCTGGGTTCTTTTCCAGTGTGTTTGTTTTTGGCATACAGAAAAGTCATAGATTTGGCTATGTGGTAAGAGTGTTTATCAACTCCAGGAGATATACTTAGTGGCATCACTGGAAATTCTCATGTATAGAATTACATCACCTGCAAAAAGGAATGCTTTGACTTCTTTCCTTCCTACTTGTTTCCTCTTATTTCCATTACTTGTCTTATTGTGTTAAAAGTGGCCATGCTTGTATTGTCCTTACTTAGCTTCACTGTTTTGAGATTTTTTTTCCACTTAACACACTCATCACCATAGAGATCTCTTAATATAGCCTTTAATATGTTGAGATATGTTCTCACTACCTATAGCCTCTCCAAAGTTCTGATCATGAAAGAATGTGGGTTTTGTTAAAGCCTTTTCTGAATCAGTTGAGATCTTCATGCAATTTCTATCCCTATGTACATCCATTTCTATTATGAATTCTATGTATTGATTTACATGTACTGAACCATATGTCCTTGAGTGTAATGAAGCCAACATGAGGTAAATGGTTATTTGCATATGTTCTTGATTTGATTTGAAAATATTTTATTATAAACTTTTCATATATTAATCATTGAGATCAGACTCTGATCGTATTTGTGATGGTTCTTTATCTGACTTGTTCTATAAAAATCCTTTGTAGATATCTTGGCCGT